>NC_081414.1:592865575-593165969 GCF_030272615.1 Cryptomeria japonica
GGCCTAGATTCACCATCGTAATGAAACTCATCTTTGTCATTGGGTTGCGATGGAAAGTCTAACAAGAAGTTTCCCATCACAACCTAGCGACCACCATTGGATCTTCTTTGGATCTTCTCGCTCGTGAGGTCTCTAGTTTTTTGGGTGTTAGCATTTTATGCTAGTGACCTAGAGACTAGGTTTAAGTCATGAGGTCTCGAATTGGTTTTTGCTGCTCACCCCTTCTGTCGAGCCCATCATGTGTCAGCCTCTAATTTGCTACATCATCTTCATCGGACCCACCACAACCTGGGCTCGCCTTGTCGCTAAGTCATGAGGGATACTCTAATGAGAAACTTCCCATCATGACCTAGCGACCACCATTGGATCATCTCGATCTCTATCCGATCATCCGTGATCTGCTCAGCTTTTAACTCACCTTAGCCACTCTCCTATTGGGTCCCACCACTTGGTTGCCATGTCATGAGGGTATTCATTTCAGGCACTTCACAACCACAGTACAATGACAATCATTGATAGTCCTAGAATTTTACTCCACCATTGATCTTCCTCGGATCTGTCGTTGGATCTTCTCGCCAACTTGTCCCAAAATTTGGACACCTTGAGATGCATGTGCATGTGGGGTCCATTGGGCCACGAGCTGCCTCTTGCCAAAATTCCTTAAGATTTGACACCATACAAGTGTGCAGCTTTGTATTAAAATACAAAAAATGTCCCTTGCACTATCAATGTGGGATAAATGCTTATGCAAGGAAGTTTGTTTCTTTTGTAAACCCAATTTGGCGCCCAAGTAAAAATGCTTTACACATGGCGATGGCATTTTCTCTGAAGTTTCTTTAACCCATGTTTCACAGGCACATGAGGGGAGGATTGTTGGCTCTATTCTTCATGCCCTCAAGCCAGGCGATTCAAGTTGACATTAAGTGCCATTTGAAAGTGCAGAGCAAAATTTTGAAATGGGCCTCTCAAACAAGCAAAATTTTATAGGTCCCAACACACCATTAGACCATGGGAAGTGTTACCTAAAAAAAATGAGAGCTACCTACATAAGAGAACATGCATTTGGTATTGGAAGAGATACAGTTGCTATCAGTGTTAGCTCCAACACTTGGTACCAACAATTTGAGGTCAGAATGGCTTTTGCATATCAAGGGAAAATGATTTTATTTGATCGTTAGGTATTTTGTATTCACTGACACATGGGCCTTTAATTGGTTTCAGTCTTGTATATGCATTTGGGTTCTGGTTTGCATATACACTTGGTTGCTAAGAAATTGGTGTCAGTGGGTGATTGAACCCTCCATCTCAAGTGTTGTGACTTGAGAAGATGTAACAAATGATGGTTGAAGGAGGAGGAGCATCCTATAGAGAAAAAGGGGACATACAAGTATTAGTGCCCAGTAGACACAAGGAGGAGAGAAACCCTATCAGTGCCCTTTGCCATTCTTGTCAAAGTGGGACAAATAATTTATAGCTTGTTGGATACTACATGTGTTGACAATACCAAAGGGGGAAATTGTTGGCATTGTATTGTCATTGATGCACACCGGTATAACTGTCACTAGTATTGCATGTTACCGGTAGAGAAGGATAACTCATATGGGAGAATAGTTAACATGTTATCTTCGATGTCAACCATCTTTGTGATGTCATTGATGATCACTGGTACAAATTCAGTGTGGACTTGTGTTAAACACAAGTATTGGAGACCAGCCTTGTTTGATGTGTTCTACAAGAGTGCAACATTGTTGGTTGCTGATTGTGATGAAGAGGGGGAATGTTACTAAGAATCACATCAACACCAAAGGTGAAGTATTTGTAGGCCACCAGTATGAGTTGGATGTCACACAGCTTGACTCCCACTAGATGAAGAAAAGATTCACAGAGAATTTGTTGCTTCAGTAAGCAAGGATGGCATATGGGAAAGCTACTTGGTCATATGTCAAGTTGAAGATGCATATACTCCATAGGGATATAACATTAATACCAGCAGGTGACATAGATCCACTCCCATCGGTAAGTGTAACTTATCTGACCATATGCATGAAATGCATCATATCCCTCCGAGAGAAGGTAGTCAGAGGAAGAAAAGGTAGGAGATTGGATGCATAGACTAGATAAATGTGAATGATGAGGACGCCTCCTAACATTAAGATCAGAGATATGTACTGGATTTGCAAAGGTAGACATGTTGAGTTACTGGTATAGAGAAGGAAGGATGTGTTTGCCATCTTGGGAAACCAGTTAAGAGGAGGACTTGTCAAATGATGAAGAAGGCAAAGTTGGAACAACTGCAGATAGATGACATTGTCGGCTTCAATATGGAATTTGTTGAAGGTTGATGACATGGTGTCTTCAAGGTGGTTATCGGTAAATATGTCCATTAGTAAAGCTGACAAGGTGTAGAGGTGTTAGGCTCTCATCTGATGAAGATGTGCAAGAGGTGTTTTGGAAAGTTTTATGATCGGTGAAGGTGTTCCACTGGAAGAGAAGAAAAGTGCAAGGTTGAAGACTGATCGGTTATGGTATAACCTGTTAGAACCTGGAGGTATCTGGGAGGGGGGGTGAATCAGTTATCTATTAATTTCAACCCAAATATAAATTAACCAAACTTAATGCATAATACCAATAAAACAAACTTAATGTTGGTTGACAGTTTAATAGTTAATAATAGTACCAGTAAACTTTAATGCATGAAACAGAAAGACAAATAACATCCACAACACATAACACAAATATTTGTATGTGGAAACCTTGTAAGGGGAAAAAATATGATGGGAAAGCTTACCCACAATTAGTTGATACTATTACAGATAGTATGTGTGTACAAATGGGGTTTGCACATGCGGAAAGGCCAACTACCTATAGCTCACTGCTCAATCATAAAATGAGAGTCACATTGACTACAATTGGATGGTAAAATCCAATGATAATGTACTACTCAAAATAGCATCTTCATATGCTGGATTCAGTACTGGTTAAGCTCTGATTGTCTTCTTTATACCTTCCTTTAATCTTCCTACTTATATTCACATATACCTTGTTACAATCCTTTTCCACACCTTCTCTTACATAATCTCACAAATGAGATCTTACATATATACCAAAACCTAAGACCAAATGTGTAGGCCAGCTCACTAAGAATATTACAATTAAATCAATTATAAATGAATCAATATGTGATGCATCATGTCGACTCAATGCATTTACAATAATACCCAATCAATAAATCATCTCCATAACGTGCCATGCTGATCTGGAATAGATAACGCTTTCTGGTCCATAACCTAGACCTATTTGCCGGTAACAACAAATATATAAACTCGATTAGACCAGTAACCAAATCACAAAAACCAAGTGTCCAAACCATGTCTTTGACATAGCCAAGTAATCTCTAGATTATAACAGATCATCCTCAGTGTTGGTGAACAATATAACCTGTCAGTGAACCAAATACCGGTGACTATGTATAAGTCACTGAACATGCCGGTGAACATAACCAAATATCTTCGGTGCTAATAAGTGTTCACAAGTGTTGACAAGTGTTGACATTAATGAGAAAACCAATGCAACACATCCATAATACCAACAATCTCCCCCCTTGGCATTGATGACAACACAAGATGGAAAAACCATCTAAGTGTCAAAGCAAAAATGCCAAAAACCAAAAACCAACAATCTCGCAAAGAGATCAATTACCAGAAATCAAAATACATAATATTACTCCCCTTAGGAATAATATCTCCCCAAAGATAATGTTGTTTTCCATAGATATCTTTCCCCCTTTAACATCAAATGCCAAAGAAATACAAAAACTAGATACAAATAGTTCATAGAACTAATTACAAATACCAATTGTTATAACAAACTACTCCCCCTGAGAAGTATCTCTCCTTCATCAAAGTTGGAAAAATATTTCTCTATTTAATTCCTATCAGTCTGATGCCATGCTCCAACTGTCTAAGTTTCTATTGGTTAGGGTATTACCCCAAGCTGCTCTCTGAGATATTAAAAAGTTTCCTTAGGCAAAGGCTTAGTAAAGATATATGCAATTTTCTCTTTAGTATTCACATAAACCAATTTCAATTCTTTTGCTTCAACATTCTCTTTCAGAAAATTGAATTTGATAGAAACATGGTTAGTTTTAGAGTGAAATACCAGATTCTTAGATATATCAATTGCTACCATATTATCACAGTAAATGATTATAGGTTCTTTGCATTTTATCTTTATGTCCTTCAACATTTTCTTAATCCATAATACCTAAGTACAATTAGTTGTTGCTACAACATATTCTGATTCTGCTATTGTTAATGATGTACAACTCTATTTCTTACTCAACCATGTAATCAATCTGCTACCAAGAAAAAATACTCCACTGGTGGTGCTCTTTCTTTCATCTACATCTCCTACCCAATTTGCATCTGTGTATGCACATAAATCAAAATTTTCATCTTTAGGATACCATAAACCAAGATTTGTTGTGCCTTGTAGATACTGGAAAATCCTTTTCATTGCTGATTCATGATTTTCCTTAGGATTACTCTGAAATCTTGAAACAACACATACTGAATTCATAATATCAGGTCTTGTTTGTGTCAAATACAATAAACCTCCAATCATAGATTTATATCTTGTTGGATTAACAGGTGTCGATTCATCCTTCAATGATAGTTTATCAGTTCTAGTCATAGGAGTACTTACCAGTTTAGAGTTTTCCATACCAAATTTCTTTAGTAGTTCCTTCAAGTACTTAGATTGACATATGAATATACCTTTATCAGTCTGTGAAATCTATAATCCTAAAACTAATTTTATCTCCCCAATCATAGACATTTCAAATTCTTCCTGCATCTTATTAGAAAAGTGTTTACACAATCCATCTTCTCCTCCAAAAATTATATCATCAACAAAAAATTCAATAACCAAGATGTCATCATTAGTCACTTTATAATATAAGTTGTTGTTAGCATTACCTTTAGTGTAACCAAGATTCAAAATATATTTGTCCAATCTAGCATACCAAGCTCTAGGAGCTTGCTTTAATCCATATAAAGCTTTCCTTAACCTTCAAACCATATCTTTGTCATCTATCAAAGAAAATCCATCAGGTTGTTCAATGTAAACCTCCTCTTCAAGATCACCATTCATAAATGTACATTTAACATTCATTTGATATACTTTATAGTTCTTGTGTGCTACAAATGTTAGAAATAGTTTGACTGCCTCAATTCTAGCTACCGGTGCAAAGGTTTCATTGTAATCAATTCCTTCTTTCGGTGAATATCCCTTACACACTATTCTTTCTTTGTTTTTGATTACCTTACCATCTTCATTGTGTTTATTTCTAAATACCCATTTAGTTCTAATGACATTTTTGTTTTTGGGCCAAGGAACCAATGTCCATGTGTTATTCTTTTCAATTTGTTCCAATTCATCTTCCATAGCTTTAATCCAATGTTTATCTTCACATGCCTCATTAATTGATGCTGGTTCAATTTGAGAAATTAGACATACCTCTTCATTTTCCAATCTTCCTCTAGTCATTACACCTTGATACTTATTCCCAATTATCTGACTTTCAGAGTGATTCAATCTTACATACCTAGGTGTATTCACTTGCTTCTTTTCTTTAGTCACTGTGGAATTCTCAGATGATGTTAGTGTGACTGGATCAACATTTTGTACCGGTTTATTAGGTGTAGGTTCAGCTGTGATTATCTCAACTGCCAATTCAGAGTCCATGGACCTTGAATTACCTCTAAACTATTCATCAATCTTCACATTTGCACTCTCAATGATTGTCTGCAATCTTTTATTAAAACATCTATATGCCTTGGTCTTAGATGAATAACCAAGAAATATTCCTTAATCACTTCTAGGATCAAATTTACCAATATAATCATCTCTCCTAATATAACATTTGCTTCCAAATATTCTAAAATATTTAAGAGTAGGAGTATTACCAGACCATAGTTCATGAGGGGTCTTATCGGTTTCACCTTTGATGTGAACTCTGTTGAGTGTGTAAACTATTGTATTGACTGCTTCTCTCCAATACACATGAGGTAGGTTTTATTCTGATATCATGCTTCTAGCTGCATCCAAAATACTTTTGTTCTTCCTTTCCACAACTCTATTTTGTTGGGGTGTCTGAGGTGCTGATAACTGTCTTCTGATTCCATTCACTTCACAAAATGTATTAAATTCCTTAGATGTGAATTCACCTCCTTGATCTGATCTCAAACATTTGATTTTCTTACTGGTTTCATTCTCTACCATTACCTTGAATAGTTTGAATTTCCCAAAAGCTTCTAATTTCTCCCTGAGAAAAGTAACCCAACACATTTTGGAATAATCATCAATGATTAGCATAAAATATATATCTCCTTGTAGACTTCTAGTTCTTGCTGGACCACATAAATCAGTATGAATTAAATCAAGAACATTATTGTATTTCTCTGGAATACTCTTAAAAGTTGCTCTAACTTGCATTCCAAATTGACATTCCTTACATACCAGATTGTGAGGTTTTACAATCTTAGGTAAATCCCTTACTGCCTTAGTAGTACTAATTTTCACAATGGAATCAAAATTTACATGACAAAGTCTTTTATGCCATAACCAACTTTCATCAATATGTGCAATCAAGCATGTTTTCTCATTTTTATTCAAGTGAAAGATATTATCTCTAGTCTGATTACTTGTTGCAATTTCCAAACCAGTTCTATTCATGATTTTGCATTTACCATTCTTGAATTGTAACTGAAATCCCTTTTCAACTACTCAAAAGATTATGCTTCAAACCTTCAACATAATAAATATTGTTAGTATTGTGCTTACCATGAAAAGATATAGTGCCTTTTCCTCTGATAAAACAAGCTTTATCATCTCCAAATCTTACTAGATGTCCATTGTATTCCTGAAAGTTTAAGAATTTACTTTTATCACTAGTCATATGATGTGAACATCCGTAATCAATGATCCATTCATCCTTTTATTCAATTTTAGCTACTAGGGCTTGCTCTACCAGTTGTATAGTAGGTTCCGATTGATCTTTTGTTATTGCAACAAAAGCTCATCCATTATATGTTGGTTCTTCATCAGAATCATCAGTAACTCCATCAACATAGTAATATAATTTGTCTCTATTCTTCTTAAATCTGTATCTCTGATATTCAGGGTTAGGGTTATATGTTCTTTTAGCTTCTTCTTTTAATATTGCATGTTTATCAGGACACCTAGATGCCATATGACAAATTTTATTGTAGTTAAAACATTTAAATGGTGCTTTACCTTCATACTTACTTCCAACTAGACCTTTAGGCATTTTCCTTGCGAATAGTGCTTCAAGCTCTTCCAATTATTCATTCTCTCTTCTGATTTCTTCAAGTTCTCTTTCATAAAGTACTTTCCAATCAGATTTCTCAGATGATGATGATGATGCTATAGATGATGATGCTTTGAAAGCTAAATCTATTTTAATTATAGTGAGATGACCAAATTCCTCAAGTTCAAAAGTTGAAAGTTTTCCAACCAAGGTATCTCTAGATACTGATGTATTAGGCATTGTTCTCTATTCATTAATAGTAGTTAGTTTCATTTTGTATGTTGGTGGTAATTCTTTTAAAACTTTAGAAACCATTTCATCTTCACTTAAGGATCCCTCACAATATTGTATACCCAAAACAATTTCATTGACTCTTTCCATAAAAGAAAAAATCCTTTCATCTTCTTCCATTTTTCTGATTTTCATACCTAACCTAGAAGCATTCCAGTTTTGCAATTTTGACAACGGTATCACCTTCATTCAATGTCTCCAATTTTTACCAAATAGCTTTAGCAGTAGATAGGTCTGATAATCCCATGATTTTCTGATCTGACAATGCACTCAAAAGTGCTTCTCTTGCTTTGCAATCATTCTCCTGATCTTTAGCCAAGTTAGGTGGATTAGATTGACTCTGTTTAGGACCAACATAGTCATTCTTTGTAACATCCCATATGTCTCTTCCAATGCAATTCAGATGTATCTCCATTCTGATTTTTCATATACCATAGTTAGTTCCATCAAGCTTCAGAATGTCCTTCCTGAAATAATTAGTTGCCATAGAATCTCCTCAAGTTGTTAAACTTCCACAAAAAGAGGGCTAGGCTCTGATACCAATTGTTAGGACCCGGAGGCAACTGAGAGGGGGGGGGGGTGAATCAATTGTCTATTAATTTCAACCCAAATATAACTTAACCAAAGTTAATGCCGATTGATAGTTTAACAATTAATAACAGTACTGGTAAAGTTTAATGCATGAAACGGAAAGACAAATAACATCCACAACACAAAAAATAGATATTTGTATGTGGAAACCCTGTAAGGGGAAAAACCACGGTGGGAAAACTTACCCATAATTAGATGATACTACTATAGATAGTATGTGTGTACAAATGGGCTCTGCACATGCAGAAAGGCCAATTGCTTAGAGCTCACTGCTCAATGACAAAATGAGAGTCACATTGACTACAATTGGATGGTCAAATCCAATGATAATCTACTGCTCAAAATAGCATCTTTATATGTTGGATTCAGTACCGGTTAAGATTTGATTGTCTTCTTCATACCTTCCTTGAATCTTCAAATGATTTTTGCATGTATAGATCTTCTTATATTTGCATATACCTTGTTACAATCCTTTTCCCCACCTTCTCTTACATAATCTCACAAATGAGATCTTACATATATACCAAAATGTAAGACCAAATGTGTAAGTCGGCTCACTAAGAATATTACAATTAAATCAATTACAAATGAATCAATATATGAAGCATCATGTCGGCTCAATGCATTTATAATAATACCCAATCAATAAATCATCTCCATAATGTGTCGTGCTGATTTGGAATAGATAACGCTTGCCGGTCCATAACCGAGACCTATTTGCTGGTAACAACAAATATGCAAACTCGATTAGACCAATAACCAAATCAAAAAAACCAAGTGTCCAAAACATGTCTTCGACATAACCAAGTGATCTCTAGATGATAACAGATCATCCTCAATGTCGGTGAACAATATAACTTGTCGGTGAACCAAATACCAGTGACTCTGTATAAGTCACTGAACATGCTGGTGAACATAATCAAAGATCTTCGGTGCTGATAAGTGTTCACAAGTGTTGACAAGTGTTGACATAATTGACAAAACCAATGCAACACATCCATAATAACAACACACCCATAGGGTTTGTGAACTGGTAGATGAACCTAGTTATCGGGTTGGTCGGTGATCCTATCTAGACCGACACATATGACCTAGAAAAGGTGTATGTTGACAAAGGGGTCATGTGAAGGTGAAGTGGCATACATGCACAGGTCAATGAATTTTTTTGGTGAGGTCATTGGTGATTGGTCCATCATTTAATGGTGACTACAAAGCTTGAGGAATAAAAGAAGAGGTTTCTGGCTCAAGATCAAATGGATAATAGAGATCTAGGATAGATTGACTGAGCAGATTGAAGTAGGTGAAGAAAATTGCCAAACCTTTCTTGGTGATCAACCAAGAGAATAACCCATAGATTAAAAGTTGATTACTAAATATAGAAGGCATGTTCTGGAAGGCATGATAAGGGTGGTGGTAATTGATGAGTTGTAGATCATCAATCAAGGAGATGAGATCTGATTAGATCTGATTAGATATGATATGTCATGTTGGTCGAAGAAGAAATCCTAAGGTGCGGAGTTTGAATTGAAGCTTTGGTGGGAAAACTCATCTATATGTACACAAGCCAAAGATAGGAATAATTAGATATAATATGTCATTTTGGTCAATCAAAGAAGAGACCGAGTGTGTGAGAGAATCAAGTTGAAAAGTTCAACCGATGAGAGTGAGGCAACCGGTGGAAGGGTTTAGTAGAGGTTAATCGGAAAAGCTTGAGGAACTGGTAAACTACAAAAGTGCAGCAGTAAAGACAATTGGTAGTGTTAGAACAAGAATGAAGGTAGCTCAGAGTGAAGCAACTATGTGTGAGTGTGGCAGAGAAGATTCAGCAGGCATAGAACATAGCAGGGGTAAACCGGTAAGTTGAGTAACCAACAGTCAAGTGCAAAGTCTGCTAGATAAACAACTAGTAAAGGTTGAGTAGGTAAGAGAGAAGCAAAGATAGAAGGAAGCAACAATGAATGGGATAGAGTGTGATTTGATAGAGAGGAGGCTGAGTGGAAGATATAATACACTATCAGTAAATTTGATGAGAAGGGAAACTAACACAAAACTTAATCATTATTTGTTATAGAACTCATTTATAACTAGGCTATTAGTTTTGGTGTAATATCATATATTATGGTCATTGAGTTGGTCCTCTATGTAGGTGTAGTAGCTCCTTTAGGTTGGTGCCCATAAATAACAGGTGTTGGTGACCATAAACTATCAGGGGATGTTTCTCCTTGAGTTGGTGCCCTAAAAATTATAATACATTTATTTTACTGTGAGGCTAGATTGGAGCAGTAGACTCCAACAACATTTCTCACTGAGGTTTTTTCCATCTTGGTTTTTCCTCGTATATAATGGTGCTATGTGATGTGCCATTGTGTATGCTTGCATTGCATTGCCTTGATTTATCTTACTAGTAGGCCCACTAGGTATTAGGATGTCAACCAATACACATACTTAGAAGATTAAGGGTTAAGAAATTGGAAACTACTGATTCACCCCCCTCTCAGTGGTATCTTGTGTCCAACATCTAGGATCCTGAAACCCTCTCCCTAGGCCCGTCCAATTGGGGTATACAACATCATATTCTCTACCTTGTTTAGTTGAATTCTTAAATACCCAACCCACTAATCAATTATTAATTATGTTATCACTTGCAATTAAACCATAAACTATTCATGTAGTTCCATAGGTCTAGAACCCGTTCTTAGAGATCTAGTGCTCATAACCTAGGTTCAATACATGCAAGATCCCACTCTCCCAAACACGGACCAAGACCATAGGGTAAAAACATAACAAGATACATCTTACAAAAACATGAAACTCAATATGGAAATCATGCAATAGACCACCACAAATCTGATACAAAACTGATTCATAAAGGACACTTATGCACATACATTCAAAGTCATATAACAAGAATCAAGCCATAAGCTCATGATGCCAAAATGCAATGAATAAAAAGGCCTCAAGAAATTCAAATACACATAAATAAGGGCTATACATGAATCTAGTAACATAGAATGATCCTCCACAGTGAGGCACTACTTATCCTCTCGCTGGACTTGCTATTAACCTTCCTCAATAACAATGCACTCTCCTTCTTGCTAGAGTTATAACAACATACACTCACAATCCTCAATGATAAGGCAATATCCTTCTTACCAGTGCGCAAAAACAATAAAACAATTCAAATCTTAGCAATACGTAGAACCATTAACATCAAGGAAATTACAACATGTTTGTGGTAAAAAGCCAAAATCATAAAAATTGACCATAACTAACAAAATTATTAAAAACCCATCGAAAGACAGATTTATCATTTGACCATTATTTTAGCGAATATGACAAATATTTTAGCACATTTGTTAAATATTTTAGAGCATTTGTTAAATGTTTTAGAGAATTCAATAAATATTTTAGAGCATTCATTAATTTTTTTAGAGAATTCATTAAATCTTTTAGAGAATTCATTAAATCTTTTAGAGCATCTATTAATTCTTTTAGAGCATTTGCTAATTCTTTCAGAGCATTTATTAATTTATGTCACACATTTATTAAATAGAATAGTGTATTTGTTTGCTTAGCGCATATGCCCAGAAATTTTCAAAACAAAAAAAAAAATTCACGACAAACACAAAAATTAAATATTAAAAATATATATATATATATATATATATATACTCCCCAACTATATAGTTCAAACTATATATATATAATTTTCAACCATATAGCAATATCTTTTCAATTAAATATTATACTACCCAAAACACCTCGAATACAATCTTTCATGGATAGTGTGTACACCTAAAAATGGTCTGAAGATAATTAATTAAATACGCAGTTATTTAAATAATACCCCTTCCTAATTAATTAAACTAGATTAAGTAATTTCCCTACATTCCCCTACTTGTGATTAAATCTAAGGATTTATTCATATAGTTCATTCAATAACCCCCCTTTGATTAATTAATTCTAAATTAATTAATTCCCCTCATTTTGGTCAATTCTTCTTATTCCTAATTAAGATTAACAAACACAAGTTTGTTGAGATTAATTAGCTTTTTCCGAATATTTGAATTTCTAAATTCAAATGTGAGTACATGGCTCCTAACTTCCAGCCACCTAGCCTAACCACCCCCTAGCCTAATCCATTCTATATAATCCTAGGTTTAACTAACCCTATCATATCTTGTACATCCTAACCTCTTTTATTATAACCTCCCATGGGTTGGATATCTCCTCCTCGAGACACATGGCACTTTTTCCACATGTCTTCTCCCTTTGACACTTTCTCTCTCATGAGAAAGGTTCTTTGACACTTGTCACCACAAATATGACATGTGTCCCTTCCTCCAACCTCTTCTCCAACTTCCTTAATCTTAGCCCTTGATATCTTCAAGTCAAATTTAGATCATCAATTCCTGCCACCTCAACTTTGGCCTTGGAATTCATATAAATACCCCTCATTTTGGAGCAATAAAGATCCCTTGCATTCATAGTTTTTGCATTGTTATTATAGGCATTTGAATTCATATCATCTAGCATAATTGTTAATTTGGATTAATCATAACATATTAATCTAGTTTTCTGATTATGAAATCATGTAGATTAAATAAATCATTCTAGCTAGATCATACAGTTCATATCATTTGCATAATCATGAAGTAGCTACTCAACTCTTCATTTGCCACTTTGGAGACCAGACATAATCCAACACCTTTAAAGTCCTCGAGAATAGAGGAAGATGAGAAGTCTTAAAGGAGGCCTTTGGTTCGCATATTCTATTCAGCTTTCAAGTTGTGTTTCCTAGTTCTTATTGTTATCTCATTTATGTGCATGGTTAATACAATTAACCACATTTTTAATATCACATTAATTGGGGCCCACTGTGGGGCCTAGTTCCTTTGATAATTAACAAATTTGCTTGAAGGAAATCTCATTGATAGGTTGATTAGCTATTTCGGTGCACAAATTAGGTTTTTTCAGGTTTTAGATTCACATTCTTGGTATCCGTTTTAGTGTTCTGGAACCTCAAATGGCATTTATGAGGGATTTTCAACTCTTTTTTTTTTTTTACTATTTTAGAATTTTCAGTCTCTATCTTAGCATTCTTGGTCTATTTTGCAGCATTATAGTCATTATTGCAGCAATCTTGGAAAATTTGGCAACGGTCCTAATAATTCTGGTTGCATTCTTAGTCAGTTAGGTATCATTCTCAGTCTATTTTCTAGCGTTCCCCGGGTTCAGCATGTTAGACAATTCAAATAACTAGAAGACAACTAAGAAGGGGGGGGGGGGTGAATCAGTTGTCACAAATTACCAGAACCATTAGCAATTTAAACTTTAATACTTGAACCAAAAACATAAATACCGAAATAGCAATTACACCAATTAAGCATAAACAATAATCATAGAATAAATACCATCCACATGACACCAAGATTTGTATGTGGAAAACCCGGTAAAGGGAAAAACCATGGTGGGAATCCTACCAATAGTTAGATAATACTTCTACAGTAAGCATGTGGATTACAATTGAGGGGTCTACACTTACAGGAAAGCCTACAGCCTAGAGCACACTTCTAATCACAAAAGGATCCTCACTAACTACATAGAAATATAAACTACAATCCAAAGAAGTGTTGAATTGCAAAAGATACCATCTCCTATGCCTGACTATAGTTCCAATTAATCAATACTGGAGGACTAAATACTCTTACATCAACCCAATTCAATCTCCAATGATTGACCAACTCCTCTTCCTGAATGATATTACATTATTCACACATTACATTCCTTGACCATGACCTCTAACATAACCATGATGATCTACAATGAGATCTTACATCTATATATATAAACCCTCGACCATAAACAATTAGGTCAGCCACCAAATAATAAACCAATTACATAATTACCAACCATGTCCGCCTTAGATCATACAAATAATATCCAACACATAAGACATCCCAGAATTACATCGAGAGGTCCAATCCACATGTTACATTAAAGTCAGTCCATAACCTAGATCAATTGGGACCCAATATAGGTCCACATGAATCAACAATGATCTCGATCTACCAAGTCTCAAACATGATCACCAATAGCATCCTGAAACTCCACTAGAAGCTGCACCAACACCACTTATGCAATTCATCAAAATCTCTGCTAGTGAAACCCTCGCCGGAACCAGAAACCAAGCTTCTAAGCCAGCAAGATAGCATATGATCACCAAACCAAAACCAACTGACCAAATATGAACATGAGTATCATGAACAAGACAATTTCATCACCAAACTATACTGGAGTGTACTGGATAATGCTAGATCCAAATCAACCAAAAACCACTCAACCTACCAGGACCAGAAGGGTACCGATAAAGAATCCAAATAGCCAATGTTGGCATCAATGACAAAACATCAATGCAACACATAATCAATTCCACCAAATGGCCAACAATCTCCCCCTTTTTCATTGATGGCAACACTAGATGTGAAAAACATCTAAGTACCAGGAAATCCCAAACAAGTCTCCCCCCAATGGAAGACAACCAACAATCTCCCATATATAGCTCTGAATGTCAATATTTCTCCCCGTTTGATTTTTTTCTTTTTCATATCTCTCCCTTTAATTTTTCTTTTTCTTTCTTTGTCTTTTTCACATCAATATCTCTCTCCCTTTGACATTAATGCCATAAATCTGACAAAAAAATCAAAGGAAGAACATAAACCACTCAATCACAAAGATGACTACTCCCCTTGAGCAATAGCATCCCACATCAGTGCTAGAATGAATAGTATCTCTGATAATGCATGCTTAACTGATGTCAAACAACATCAATCAAGTTTCTACTAGAGGGACAAAAACTCCCAATCTGTCTCTCAAGTACTCAAATGATTTCTTGGGCAAAGGTTTAGTGAAAATATTTGCAATCTGCTCTTTAGTGTTCACATAAACCAGTCTAACTTCATTTGCTTCCACCTTTTCCTTCAAAAAGTTATACTTTATAGATATGTGCTTTGTTTTAGAATGAAATATCGGATTCTTTGATATATCAATAGCAGCAAAGTTATCACAATGAGTAACTACCAGTGCATCAAAATCCACCTTTATATCCTTCAACATTTCCTTCATCCATAAAACTTGTGTACACTTAGTAGCAGTAGCAACATACTCAGCTTCAACTGTAGATAAAGAAGTACATGACACTTTCTTGCTGATCCATGAAAGCAACATCCTTCCAAGAAACAAAGCTCCACTAGAAGTACTTTTCCTGTCATCAACATCTCCAACCCAATCAGCATATGTCTATGCACATAAAGTAAATTTATTTGATGGTGTGATGAAAGAATAAGAATCGGTCAACTAATGAGAGGGGGGGTGAATCAGTAGATAGAAAAAATTGATACTAGCTTCACCAATCTCAATATCAATCTCTCAAAGTAATCTTAGAATTATCAATGCAATATCACTATCAAGATAAAAACCCTCAAGATAAACCATTTGACTATTACAACAAACTAACAACAAACAACTTCAAACTCATAAACATCCAAATTCTTTTACTGACATAAGTAAAACTTCAATTCAAAATGCTTTCAGTTATCATGATTTATCAAAGTGGATTAAGTAGCTAGGCAAATCAACTATAAGAATATAACCACAAAAACATTCACCACATGACACAATATTTTTGATGTGGAAACCCAAATGGGAAAAACCACAGTGAGATGAAACTCACAAGATAACTATCTGAACTCTTCTAAAGTTTGCCCTATTAGGAGCCTAGCTTGTTAAAGCTTTACAAAAGTCCTGTTAAGAATAGATCCTATTAGGGACCACCCAATTAAGGGATTGACAATAATACCTTGTTAGAAGAAATACCTTGTAAGGAGTAACCTCGATATAGGATTTGAAATCCAAGGTAATGGATCACCTGGCTAGAGGATTTGAATAGCACCAAGCTTGTTAGAGCTTACCCGGTTAGGGGATTTCAATATGTTGTAATTTTAAGAAAAAAATAGGATTTTGATGATCTATTTGAATAGAACTACAATTGCTTGTTCAAATCCTTTTCATGCTCCTATCTGCCTTTACTCAAACTGCAGATACATCATCTGGTTTGGCAACCACACATTCAACTAAAAATTTTCCAACTTTGAAACTAAACAACTTATCAATCTTATAAACAAATCAATTAGGTCAATAACACAACAAAAATCCAAATTCTCTCATAGAGATTACAAACAAGTTGGTTCAAGTATGACCATTGGATTACATAGAAATCTCTGCACATTAATCAAGAGAACCTCGACCACTCCTTGATCACCGCTTCATCAAACTCAGTAACTCATCACACACTTTGCATTACATGCAATATACTTCCTCATTCCCTAGCCAAAAACCATTTCATCAACTTTCCAAAATCACTTTAAAACTCTCTTCAAACAATAATTGTACATGTCATAATCATTACCACTCATCGTCAGATCATAAACCAATATAACCAATTCACCAAACTTAATCGGTTAGAGTTTATCAAATCAACAGGTAGGGTTTACTAGTTCAAATCTTCAATACATAGCGATACTAGTTCACTCTACAAATTCTTCCTACTAGTTACAAAACATCATTACAACAATATCAACAATATAATTATTGGTTAATTGACATGAATGACAACATAACATATCATTAATGCAATCTTCATGCAAATGGCAACAATCTCCCCCTTTGTCATTGATGGAAATACAAATATCAATACCATTGATTGTTGTGATTGTGAATAGGAATCTTGGTTTACATTACCAAGTATTCACCTTGTGTTTACTTAGTCTTCCTTCTCTCAGTCAATCATTAAAATCAGATAGTTCTTCTCCTCCTTTGACACAAATGCCAAAATGAAAGTAAAACATGCAATGTCAAATTTCACTATTTCGCATCAACAACCTGCAACTTGATGCTTCCCCTATGGAATAACTCCACTTCTACACCAATCCTACTATAAAATTCTACAAGTAGCTTCCGAACTGATGTAATCTACATCATGATCAACTGACCTTGTGAAGGGGTACAACCCCTAGCCAACTTCTAAGATGCTCAAAAGTAGTCTTAGGCAGAGGTTTAGTAAAGATATCTACAAGTTTCTCATTGGTAGAAACATGTTCCAAGATCACATCTTTACTCTGCACTTTTTCCCTTAAGAAATGATACTTCAATTCAATATGCTTGGTTCATACATGCAAAATAGGGTGCTTAGAAATATTTATGGCACTTGTATTATCACATAAGATCTTTATAGGTTCTAAAATCTTCATCTTAAAACCTTCCAAAATGTGCCTCATCTAGATAGCCTGGGTACAATTCATGTAAGCTGTAACATACTTATCTTCAAAAGTAGACTGTGATGTACAACTCTTCTTCTTACTACTCCATGAAACAAGTCTTCCTCCAAGAAAAAATGCTCCATCAGTTGTGCTTTTCCCGTCATCAACATTTCCTACCCAATCTGCATCCATGTACACCTTCAAGTCAAAGTTTCCTCCCTATAGATACCATAATAAATAGTCAATAGTACCTTTCAAATATCTAAAAATCCTCTTGGTTTCTATTAAATATGTTTCCTTAGGATTCTTCTAGAATCTAGCAACTAGACCAACTGCATGAGCTATATTCGGTTTGTTGTGAACAACATGGTGCAATTTTCCAATCATTGACATGTATTCCTTCTCATCAGAAGATGTGGATTCATCTTCCTTAGACAACTTACAACCTGTAACCATTGGTGTCCCAACTGGTTTACAGTCACTCATACTAAATATCTTCAAGACCTCTTTCACATACTTAGATTGTGTGATGAAAATACCATTCTTCATTTGCTGTATTTGCAAGCCTATGAAATTTTTTATTTCACCCACTAGAGACATATCAAACTCATTTTTCATTTCATCTACAAAATCATTGCTCATGCCATCATTACCTCCAAATATGATATCATCTACAAGTACTTCACTGACCAGTATTTGATCTCCTTCAGATTTGAGATAAATGTTTCTAACTTCACTTTTTCTTAGAAAATGTATCTTCATCAGATGTGTATGAAGCCTTTCATACCATGCTCTCGGTGCTTTCTTTAATCTATATAAAGCCTTATGCAATCTGCATGCCATGTCTTTCTCATTAGTCAAAGCATAACCATCTAGGTGCTCAATGTATACTTCTTCTTCCAGTATCCCATTCAAAAATGTTGACTTAACATCCATCTGGTATACATTGAATTGCTTATGTGCTGCAAAAGCAAGTAAAGTTATGAAACCTTCCACTCTTGGCACTAGTGAAAAAGTCTCACCATAATCTTCTCCTTCCTCTTGTACATAACTTTTGCAAACCAACCTAGCTTTGTTGTGAACTACAACACCATATTCATTCAAATTGTTCCTAAATACCCACTTAGTACCTATCACATTTTTATTTACTAGTCGGGGTACTAGGGTCCATGTGTTATTCTTCTCAATTTGATCTAGTTCCTCCTCCATAGCTTTAACCAATTGATCATCACCAAATGCTTCCTTAGAAGTTGTTGGTTCAATAGTGGAGATCATGCAGGAATTCTCTTTGATTCTTCTTCTGGCTAGTACTCCAACATCCTTATCTTCAATAATCTTCTCAGGATTGTGAGTGAGTCTCACATATCTCGAAATAAAATGATCATTATCTTTGGGTTCATCTTCTTCGTTATCATCATCTTCTTCTGAATTTATCTATTCTGGTTGAACTAGTACATTAGTATTTGCTTTACTGGTTTCAGGTTTCACAACTTTTGGTTCCAAAAACAAAATGCAAGGATCTTCATCCTTTTCCTCCAAACTGTTTTCCTCTGAGACTTAGGATATTCATCCACTCGAGCATCAACACTCTCAATAATTCTTTGTGTTTGGATGTTAAAAGACTTGAAGACCTTACTCTTGGTGGAATAGCCAAGAAATATACCTTCGTCACTTTTAGCCTCAAATCTGCTAACATAATCACCTCTCTTAATAAAACATTTTCTTCCAAATAGCTTAAAATAACTAACATTAGGTGATCTTCCATACCAGTATTCAGAGGGAGTCTTGTCCTTACCTCTCTTTACTAGAATCTGGTTCATAGTGTAGACAGTTGTGCTAATAGCTTCCCTCCAAAAAGTTTTCACTACACCTCCCTGTATCAACATTGTCCTAGCAGCTTGAACAAATGACAGGTTGTTTGTCTCTGTGATACCATTCTACTATGGTGTCCTCGATGCAAAAAATTATCATTTGATACCATTTTCTTTACAATATCTAGTGAATTCCTCAGAGGTAAATTCACCACCTTGATCAGTCCTCAGGCAATTTATCTTCTTACCGCTCTCCTTCTTAGCTAAGGCCCTGAATGCCTTGAACTTACTAAAGGCTTTAGTCTTATCCTTCAAGAATGTGACCCACATCATCCTTGAGCAATCATCAGTGAAGATCCAAAAATATCTGTCACCTTGAATACTTTTTGTCCTTATTGGTCTGCAAAGATCTGTATGAACCAAATCTATTAGATATTCCACTGAAAAAGATTTGCTCTTGAAAGTTGAGGATGTCATCTTTCCCAACTGACATTCTTTACATAGAGCATTAACCAGTTTGTCCAACTGAGACAAACCTCTCACTGTCTTGGACTTAATCACTTTAATAATGTTATCAAATTTTATATGACAAAGTCTCCTATGCCAGAGCCAACTATCATCTATCTTTTCAATTAAATAGTTGTTGACTTTAGGATTAAGGTGAAATAGGTTACTTTTAGTTTGCTTCCCAGTTGTAATCAGTTCACCTTTGCTCCCATAGATTTTGCACATACCGTTATTAAATTCCAATGGATATCCTCTATCATTGAGTTGTGCCACACTCAAAAATATTGTGTTTTAAACCTTTAGGCTAGTAGACATCATCTGCACTGCTCTTTCCATTAAGAGAAATAGTTTCCTTACCTTTAACCATGCAGGGTGAGTCATTACAAAATCTTAAAACTCCACCATCAAATTCCTTCAAAGAAAGGAATTTTCTCCGATCACTGGTCATGTGATGTGAACAACCACTATCAATGATCCAATCATCCGAGTTATCCATTTGAGATACTAATGCCTTATGATCAGATATCTCCTCTTTAATGGCTACAAAAACAATATCTTCACTCGCATCACCATAAGATTCCTGATCAATGATACCACCATCAATAGAAATAAGACAATCTCTTTTGCCTTTACCCTTATACTTCTTCAATTTCTCTCATTTGTGCTCATTATCACCATTAGGATAGTTAGCAGCTATGTGTTTGATCTTGTTGCATGGAAAACAATTCAAAGGTAATTTACCTCTATATTTACCAGTACCTTTGGGCAATCGCTTGGCCAACAATGCTTCAAGCTCAACCAAATTATCTTCATCATCATCTTCTCTACTGGATCTAGATTCATAACTGTGACTAACATCTTTTCTTTTCCTCATAGATGGGTTAGAAACAGAAGCTCTAAATGCAGACTCAAATTTATATGCACTACCATCATAACCATTTAATTGAAAAGTAGTAAGCTTGTGAATGATGGAGTCAAGGGTTACCTTAGTTTTGTCAATAGACTTTAGCTCCTAAATGGCTACAACTTGGATAGCGTAGACCGGTAACTGGGTTCTCAGTACCTTACTGATCACTGTGGCATCTTCCACTTTACCTCCTGCACTATTAATTTCACCAACTATCTCTTTTAATATTTGACCATACTGTTGGATATTCTCACCTTCAGCCATCTACATGTCATCAAACTTTCCTCTTAGATTTTCTTCTTTGGCAATATTAATTTGTTCATCACCTCTATAAATCTCTTCAAGTTTTTTCCATACACCATATGCAGTCTCTAGACCATGAACATCTTCATACTCTGCATCAGACAAAGAACTGATAATAGCCTCTAATGCTTGATTGTTTTCTTGTTTCTCTTTCTTTAGATCATCAGTCATAATCCCACTAGGTGCAACATATTGAGTAACAACATGTTCCTAGTATTGATTTCCTGGACTCTTGATATAAATTTTTATTCTATCACTCCATATCCCATAGTTCTCTCTATTAAACTCCGGACCTTCCTTCTTCATTATGATCTTCAAGATCTTTACGTCAAGTTGTTATGCTTAGACCTTAGACAACCTGATATGCTCTGATACCAATTGATTTTATGATGAAAGAATAAGAATCTGGTCAACTACTGAGAGGGGGCATGAATCAGTAGATAGAAAAAATGATACTAGCTTCACCAATCTCAAAATAAATCTCTCAAAGTAATCTTAGAACTAATATTGCAATATCACTTTCAAGATAAAATCCCTCATGATAAACTAGTTGATTGTTACAACAAACTAACAGTAAGCAACTTCAAACACATAAACATCAAAATACTTTTACTGACATAAGTAAAACTTCATTTCACAATGCTTCCGGTTATCATCATTTATCAAAGTGGATTAAGTAGTTAAGCAAATCAACCATAAGAACATAACCATAAAAAAATTCACCACTTGACACAATATTTTTGACATGGAAACTCAAATGGGAAAAACCACAGTGAGATGAGACTCACAAGATAACTATCTAAACTCTTTAGAAGTTTGCCCTATTAGGAGCCTAGCCTGTTAAAGCTTTACAAAATTCCTATTAAGAACAAATCTTGTCAGGGACCACCCAGTTAATGGATTGACTATAATGTCTTGTTAGAAGCAATACCCTGTAAGGAGTAACCTCGATAGAGGATTTGAAATACAAGATAATGGATCACCTGGTTAGAGGATTTGAATAGCAGCAAGCTTGTTAGAGCTTACCCAGTTAGTGGATTTAAATCTTCTATAATTGTTAGAAAACAACAAGAGTTTGCTGATTTGTTTGAATAGCACTACACTTGCTTGTTCAGATCCTTTTCATGTCCTATCTTCCTTCACTCAAACTACAGATACAACATCCAGTTCGACACCCACATGCTCAACTAAAACTTTGCCAACTCTGAAACTAAACAACTTATCGACCTTATAAATAAATCAATTAGGTCAGTAACATAATAAAAAACCTAATTCTCTCATAATGATTACAAACAAGTTGGTTCAAGTATGATTGTTGGATTACACATCAATCTTTGCACACCAATTAAGAAAACCTTGACTGCTCCTTGATCATCGCTTCATCGAATTTAGTAACTCATCATGTGCTTTGCATTACATTCAATATACTTTCTCATTCCCTAGACAAACACCATTTCATCAACTTACAAAAATCACTTTAAAAATCTCTTCATACAATAATCATATGTGTCATAATCATTACAACTCATCATCAGATTATAAACCAATATAACCAATTCACCAAACTTAATTAGTTAGGGTTTATCAAATCAACAAGTAGGGTTTACCGGTTCAACTCTCCAATACATAGCAATACCGGTTCACTCCACAAATTCTTCCTATAGGTTACAAAACATCATTACAACAATATTAACAATATCATTACCAGTTAATTGACATCAATGACAACATAACATATGATTAATGTAATCTTCATGCAAATGCCAACATTATCATTCTTAGGGTACCACAAGCCATATTTTTATACACCTTTCAAGTATCTAAAAATCCTTTTCATCGCCATCTCTAGATTTTGTCTAGGATCACTTTGAAATATTGAAACAATACAATCAACATTTATGTCATCCTAGTCTGAGTCAAATTAAGTAGACCTCCAATCATAGATTTGTATTTTGTAGGATTTACCGGTGCAGAAACATCTTTTCTTATCAATTTTTCACATGTAACCATAGGAGTACTTACTAATTTAGAATCTCCCATACCAAATTTCTTCAACAATTGCTTAGCATATTTAGTTTGACAGATGAAAATACCTTTGTTAGTCTGATTAATCTACAAACCTAAGAAAAATTTCATCTCAGCAATCATAGACATCTCAAATTCTTTTTCCATATTATTAGAAAATCCTATGCACAACTTATCTTCACCTCCAAAAATACTATCATTAATAAATAATTCAATGATCAGTATATCTTCATCAATAATCTTCTAATATAAATTACTTTCAGCACTGCCCTTAGTAAAACCAAGCTTCAAAAGATATTTATCCAACCTTGTATACCAAGCTCTAGGTGCTTGTTTCAATCCATAAAAAGCTTTCCTTAATCTAAAAAACATATTTGTATCATCCGATAGTGAAAACCCATCAGGTTGCTCAATATAAACTTCCTCTTAAGATCCCCATTCAAAAATGCACATTTAACATCCATCTGATAAACCTTGCAATTTTATAAGCAACAGAGGCAAGAAATAATCTTACATCTTCAATCGTAGCTATAGGTACAAAAGTCTCTCCATAACCAATTCCTTCCTTCTAAGAATATCCTTTACAAACCAATCTAGCCTTATTCCTTATAACTTGACCATCCTCATTCAATTTATTCCTAAAAACCCATTTAGTTCCACTAACATTTTTATTTTTAGGCTGGGGAACCAAGGTCCATGTGTTATTTTTCTCAATATGATCTAATTCCTCTTCCATAGCTTTCAACCAATATTCATCTTTACATGCCTCAATTATTGATACCAGTTCAACTTGTGAAATTAAACATACCTCATTTGTTGCCAGTCTTCTTCTTGTCATCACTCCATTTCTCTTATCCCCAAGATATGATCTTCTGAATGATTCAATCTCACATACCTAGGAGTCTTCTAACTTTGTGTTCCTCTTCCCTATTCTTAATTCTCTAATACTGCAAGAGTAACTGGTTCAATACTTTGTTCTAGTAAAGGTTCTACCAGTTCATATATAATCATTTCCACTATCGGTTCCTTCTCATAAACTCTAATTTGACTTTTGTTTATCTCATCTAATTTGACACTAGCACTCTCCACAATTCTCTGCAATCTCTTGTTATAACATCTATATGCTTTTCTTTCATTAGAATAACCAAGAAATATGCCTTCATCACATCTAGGATCAAATTTCCCAATGGTATTATCTCTCTTGATATAATATTTACTACCAAAAATTTTGAAATACTTAATTGTAGGTGTATTGCCAAACCATAAATCATAAGGTGTCTTATCTATTTCTCCTTTGATATGTACTCTATTGAATGTATAAACCATTGTTCTCACTACTTCTCTCTAGTAGATATGAGGTAGACTAGCTTCCATCATCATTGTTCTAGCAACATCCAAGATAGTTATGTTCTTCCTTTCCACAACTCCATTCCACTGAGGTGTTCGAGGAGCAAAAAATTGTCTTCTTATACCATGCTTGTCACAAAAGTTATTAAACTCACCAGTTGTGAATTCTCCACCATGATCTGACCTCAAACATTTAATCTTCAATCCTATCTCAGTTTCCACTTTAGCCTTAAAGATTTTAAACTTTTCAAATGCTTCAAAATTCTCCTTAAGAAAAGTAACCCACATCATTCTAGAATAATCATCAATGATTAGCATGAAATATCTATCACCTTGAAAACTTTTAACTCTAGCAGGGCCACACAAATTAGTATGAATAAGATCAAGAACATCATTTGAATTATCTTATATACTCCAAAAAGAGGTTGTAACATGTTTACCCATTTGACATTCTTTACATACTGTAAAGCGGAAAAATCGAACCCTAGTTGTTCTCCCCTCTCCAACTCCAAGGAGAGAGAAGGGAGAGTCACTAGGGTTGATGGTTTTCACTTAGGGGAGACTTTACATTCAAAAGAGGGGTTGAAACCCACAAGATCCAATCCCACGCAATGCAAGATTGGATTCTAAATGAGTTTCAAGGGTTAAGACATCAAGGATACCCTCTTTTGTAAAGAATGTAGATAGAAAGATTGAACTAGGAATGCATGTAAAGTAGGAAAGATTCGCTTATAAACAGAGATAGGGATATGGGATGAAGCTGCGGACCTGGAATTAGCAGTAAAATGTCAAGACGGTGCTGTTCTGCAAGTTTGAGCGAAAGTTGACGGGACGATGGTGCCCGGCGTGCACACGGTCCTCCGAAAAATCCGCGAAATGAAGGGGGACCTGTTTGTCTCTGCACAAGGATTCCAGATCTTCAATTACAGCCGCGTACCTGCAACCTACACATAGAAAAGAGAGGACGATTGGGGGGTTAGGGATTAGGGGTTTGCCTTTAGGTCAAACCCTGGTTTTGGAATTAACCAAGAAATGAGAATGCTGTAAATGTAAATGTTTGTAATGTAAACAAGTACTGATACCTTGTTGTAAGAATTTTTGTATTCTTACATGCGAAGGTGTAAAGTATGTAGTATGTTGTATGTTGTATGTGATCTCCTCTTCAATGGTTGAATCCTTGTCTTGAATGCAACACCTAGCCTTGAATGGAGACTTAGAATGCTCAATTGCTTGAAGGAATTCTTGAATGCTTGAATGTTTGAATGTTTGAATATTGCTTTCGCCTCTTGCTCTTACTTCTTTCCTTCCTCCCTTTCTAGGAGAGGAAAAGTCATTTATATACTTGTCAATTAGGGTTGATAGACTGATTTTTCCAACCTTAGGCTGACCAGGAAACATTATTTCCCGAATTGCAAACTTAAAGACCTGATGCCCAAAAGAGACCGGGCCCAAAATAGGGCTAGGGACCAGGGCGCTGGGCGCCATGGTCCTGGGGGACCAGGGCACTGGGCGCCATGGTCCCACCTCCTGGGACAATAGGGTACAAGGAGGGATCAGGCCAGGGTGCAGAAAAATGCAGTTTTTGATGTTGTAAACATGTTTCGGGGTCTCCATTCAGGTTCAACATTGCGCCGCCATCGTGAAGACCCAAATGCAGTCGAAATTGCAAGTGTCACAATTTTAGGATGCTACATTTAGCCCCCACTTTAGTGGGAGTATAAGCATACGCTCATACTTCTGGTAAAGTACAAGGAAACAACATTGAAAGAAACTTTCACCACATCAAGGAGGCAAGATACACCAAGCCCCCAATGGACTAAGGATCTTACGACTTCGATTGACAAAGTAAAAGGGAAGATCATGAGGGAGAACCATGACTGTCAGTAGTAAGGTTCCCTCACTATGAGTCATGCAAGAAAGATATCAAAAAAATTTCAAGGCAAAGCTAAATTTGTCAAGAAATTTTCAAGTATCTTGAAAAGATATGAATGGGATGTATGCCCCCCTATGTTAAAGCGATCGCACATGCCTCACCGGGGGTGATTGCTTTAAGGTAGTGATACATATAAGAAATGAGAAGGGAAAGGAGCACGTTATCACAAGGATTTAGCCCCCAAGTGTGAGATAAGCCCAAGGATAATAGACACAAAACACAAAGCATAGGGTGACTTCACTTTCCTCGGGGTCAGTATGCTGTATGATAATTCATATATATCATATGTATGTATGCATAATTGTTCTTCATTCCCCAATCAAGGAAGGTCACCTAGAAGAAGGGAACACATGTGTCTTTTGAGTCAACATGAGAGAGACCAAAAGAGATCTCAATGCTTTGCATCGTCCTCAAGGACAACAAATAGAAGAATGAAAATAACACATAGAAGAAGTAACAAAAGAGATCAAGAGAGGAGGAGAGAGTCTGCTATGCTAATGAACTAGTCTAGCACGTCATCTACCCCTCGATCTTGCTGATCAATATTTTAGGAAGGTAGGAAACACGCTAGAGGAGGAACATCCAACACAACAGATGGAGCTATCACAAGATCCAAACAAGGGCTATGTTCATGTTCCAAGCCACGTTGTTCTTGTCTAGGAGCTAGGATAAGTGCTTTAGAAAATTCGTTAGATAAATGGTTATCAACATCAACATATTCATATTCACTATCAGAATGAACAGGAGTAACATTTTCATCATGAATAACATTTTCATCTATATCATCATCAAGATTTATAAAAATAGGATCTTTAACTTGCACAGGATCAAGACCATCATGCATCTTATGTTTAGGAGATTTCGGCTCAATCATCGGCTGAGGAGAAAATGGAATAATACTAGCTGAAGGTGTTTTTGGGGATTGCAAAGTTTGAGAAGCAGCTGCCTGAGCTCTAAGATGATGCTTTCATTGGCGTTCACGTGCATAATGATTTTGTCTAGTCTTAGTAGGAAGTTGAGGAGATTGAGGAGGAGGAATGTTCTCATCCTTAGCACTTGGGTGTTTAGGTTGTGGTCTCTTAGGTTGAATAATAGGAGAAGAGGAAAGTCTCTTCTCTCCATAAGAGGAAGGAGGAGGAACTGCTCCATATAAGGGAGGAATATTTGGTTTAGGAAGGAGACCAAGTCCATCATGACGAGGAGGTATAGGTCTACTTTTAGGAAGTTTATTAGTCATAGGCATAGTCACATTCATAGGGATGGGTTGGGAATCTTCTTGAGGAAAGACATTAGTTTTATCTTTCAAAAGAAGAACTTCCTTCTCAAGAATGATAGGAATATCAAGTTTGGGTGTTCTAGGTTCACTTAGAGATAGGATCATATCTTTTTTCCACTTTTGATAAGATTTAAAAAGATGATCACTCTGCGGTGGAAGAGATTGGAATTGTTTAGGCCAAAAATAATCAATAGGAACGCTAGAAGTTCTTTCAGCTGGTTTAAAGAGACTATGATTGATAGTAACAACTTCACCATTATGGGGAAATTTCAAACACTTGTGAATAGGAGAAGCAATAGCTTTCATGGAAGATAGCCAAGGATAGCCTAGCTTCACACGAAATTGTTTAGATGATGGAATAATAGCAAAGTCCACATCAAGGGATTTGTTATGGACCTCAATAGGTAATGTAATAGAACCAATTGTAGGAGAAGAAAATGCATCTAATAATTTCACAACCACATTTGTTTCATCATAGATCACTTGATTCAATTGCAAAGTAAAAAGAAATTCTTCAGTAATGACATTAACCATACAAGAAGGATCAATAAGCACTCTGTGGCAAGGTGTATTCTTGACTTTTGCAACTATATATAAAGGACCATCAGGTGCCTTGATAGTTTCACTGGAATCAAAGGTGATGGAAGGTTCTTTAGAGATTTTCTGCTACTCTACAAAGTTAATCACATTCGGAGTCATAGACATAAGATCATCAGGTGAGATAGAGGAATCATTGGTATCAATCACATTAGAGGTATGAGAAGGCAATGGATCAGTAAAAATCTAAAGATTTTGATTAGGAGGAGCTACAGATGGGTTGCCTTTATCATTCACACCAGAAACAAAGATAGTGTTATTATCAATCAAATCTTGAATTATACTCTTTAAAGCAAAACATTTTTCAGTATCATGCCCAGGATGACGATGAAATTGACAAAAAGATTTGTTATCAAAATAGGGTGAATTAATCTTTGCAGGATCTATTTGCTTTATAGGAGGAAGAGTAAGCACATTTTGTTCCAATAACTTATTCATAATACTATGCAATGATTCATTCAAAGGAGTAAACTTTCTTTCTTTCTTGAAAAACTTAGAAATAGGAGGCACACTTGATGCTGCATTCACATTGTTGTTGATGATGTTTTCATTGAATTTAATGGACTCTCTGTTTGGTTTAAACTTCCCAAATGGTTGTTGACTACTATCACCCTTCTCACTCAGAGCCATAGGATTTGCTTGTTCCATTTGACTCACAGTCAATTGATAATTGTGAAGAGTTGCGCACAACTGTTGGAAAGAAGTAAACTCAGAAAATAGAAGTTTTTCTCTAATATCTTTTTGTAAATTAGAAATAAAGATTCTTTCAATATCATTGTCAGGTACTGGAAAAGAAATTTGAGCATACAAATTCTTATATCTACCAATGAAATCAGTCACTTTTTCTTTAACACCTTGTTTACAATGCATTAAATCAATCAAAGTAACTTTAGGACTTATATTGTTTTGAAATTGTTGAATAAAAGCATTTGCGAGTTGTTCGAAAGAAGTAATAGAATAGAAAGGAAATGAGAAATACCATTGTAGGGCTTTATCTCTTAATGTTCTAGTAAACAGTTTTGCAAGCAACCTTTGGTCATAAGCAAAATCGGTACATATTGTTTGAAAGGTCTTAACATGTGTTAGAGGGTCACCCTTACCATTATAGAGCTCCAAATGTGGAATTTCAACATGTTTAGGGGGAATAGCTCGAACAATGTCAAGAGAAAGTGGGCTCACAACATCAAATGTGGGCACACTAAACTTAGATTGATTCATAGAGGCAATTTGTTGCTGTAAAGAAGAGACAGTTTGTGCAAGATTGTTAATGGTCGCTTCAGTCGAAGAGTTCATATTAGACATGTTAGATTGTGATGGAGGTATTATGTTATTGAAATAAGGTATTTATTGGGAGTAAGGTGGTGGGACACTATGATAGTTAGTCATAGGAGATGATTGGAAAGGAGGAACACTATAAGGAGGAATGGAATGATTAAACGAATTGCCCCCTTATGTCATGTTCATTTGTGGAGATATAATAGGAACACTCATTGAAGGAATGAATGAAGAAGTTGGATTGAATGAAGGAAGAGGGTTGATTGAAGAAGAAGGATTGCCCCCATGACTAGTGATCATAGGAGGAATGTCTTGTATTGAAGTAGTCATTATGTTTGATGTAAAAGTAGGTATACTAGCAATAGGAGTTGTCAAAGGAATAGAATGATTAACTTGAGTAGGAGGTTGTGTATAACCCAAAGTTTCAGCACAACTTTTCATAGGCATCACATTCGAATCCACAATGTGTGCAATACCATGCAAAATATCAATTCCATTCTTATCACTTTGAACCATACATTTTAGACCCTCAATTAATCAAAGAGCTTCACTATCGGGGTATTCTTGAGACATCCATTGTCGAAAATCATCAAATTGGTTATCCAATTTTGAAAGTTGTTCTACAGAAACCTCATGGAGAGCTTCTTCATCATTAAGAGGATTAGAGGAATTACCCATGTCCTCGTTAAAAAGGCCATTCAAATTAGGTTCCATCTCCTCAGTAATTAAACCTTGGAAAGACTTAATTCTAAGGCTTCATCTAACAGGAATAGTGTAAGTAGGGCTTATTGTTGTAAAACTCATGCACTAAAGAGAGAGAGAGAATATTTTGGATTTTAGAGGTAGAAAATTTCAATAAAATCAGCCAATCTCCTAGATTTAAGCTGTTAAATGCAATCAGGACAATCTCCCGAAATTTCAAAAAAAATGTCCGGGACCATGGCGAACGGAGTGCACACGGTCCTCGCAACTTTTTTTGAAATTTTCAGGGATGAAAGTTATGATGATTTTAAAGCTAATCTGAAAAAATTGAGTGATTTTACGATCTGTAGATAGGCCAAATTAAAGTTGCAATCTCAAAATTGAACCCTACCAAGATTGTTGAAAAATGTAAAATTTGAATTTTGAAAAAGAGGGGGAAACTGAAATTTTGAATTTTATGATTTTAGAGGGAATACTAAAAGCAAAGCAAGTTTTGAAATTTAAAAGTTGACTCAATTTCATGCAAAATTCAAATTTGAAAGTGGAAATCAAGGTTGCTACAATTAAACACTTAATTTCAAAAGTCACAAACTACAAGAATTTGAATAAAGCATTGAAATTTCAAATGAATGCTAACACACTTTTCAGATTTAGGACAGTAAGAAACACAATTTTGATATGAATTTTAATTTCAACAATTTTTGAATTATTATAAGCCTTTATCCGAGAAATCACTAGACCAACTTTGACTTTAATTTTGAAAGTGTTAAAATTGATAAAATTAGCCAAAATTTTGGATTTTAGCAGAAAAATACAGTAAGATCTAGCTCCCAAAATTTTGGAAAAACTGTCGGGGACGATGGCGCTCGGGGTGCATACGATCCTCGCAACTTTTTTCCAAATTTTCAGGGATGAGAGATATTGTGATTTTATTGTGAAATCCAAAGTTACAGCCGATTTGGAAGTGTTTTGATTAGTGAAATTATCAGTCAAAGGTTGAATCAAGAAGGTCTTTAAAATTAGGGTTTTGACATTTAACCACTTAATTTTCAAAATTAAAGTACAAATATGAATTGACAATTTGCAATAGAAGGGTAGATCTGAAACAAGCATTAACAATTAAACATTCCACAAGTTTAATTACTAAAAAGAAAATTTTAGGGTTTTTATGCAATTAGCCTCTAAAATTTGCAAAAGATCAAACATGGAAATGTAATTACAGAAACAAATTTTTCAGATCTAACCATGAATAATCAGAATGAGGATGTTCACGTCGGGTTCACCAAAATGTAAAGCGGAAAAATCGAACCCTAGTTGTTCTCCCCTCTCCAACTCCAAGGAGAGAGAAGGGAGAGTCACTAGGGTTGATGGTCTTCACATAGGGGAGACTTTACATTCAAAAGAGGGGTTGAAACCCACAAGATCCAATCCCACACAATGCAAGATTGGATTCTAAATGAGTTTCAAGGGTTAAGACATCAAGGATACCCTCTTTTGTAAAGAATGTAGATAGAAAGATTGAACTAGGAATGCATGTAAAGTAGGAAAGATTCGCTTATAAACAGAGATAGGGATATGGGATGAAGCTACGGACCTGGAATTAGTAGTAAAATGTCAAGACGGTGTTGTTCTGCAAGTTTGAGAGAAATTTGACGGGACGATGGCGCCCGGCGTGCACACGGTCCTCCGAAAAATCCGCGAAATGAAGGGGGACCTGTTCGTCTCTGCACAAGGATTCCAGATCTTCAATTATAGCCGCGTACCTACAACCTACACATAGAAAAGAGAGGATGATTGGGGGGTTAGGGATTAGGGGTTTGCCTTTAGGTCAAACCCTGGTTTTGGAATTAACCAAGAAATGAGAATGTTGTAAATGTAAATGTTTGTAATGTAAACAAGTACTGATACCTTGTTGTAAGAATGTTTGCATTCTTACATGCAAAGGTGTAAAGTATGTAGTATGTTGTATGTTGTATGTGATCTCCTCTTCAATGGTTGAATCCTTGTCTTGAATGCAACACCTAGCCTTGAATGGAAACTTAGAATGCTCAATTGCTTGAAGGAATGCTTGAATGCTTGAATGTTTGAATGTTTGAATATTGCTTTCGCCTCTTGCTCTTGCTTCTTTCCTTCCTCCCTTTCTAGGAGAGGAAAAGTAGTTTATATACTTGTCAATTAGGGTTGATAGACTGATTTTTCAAACCTTAGGCCGACCAGGAAACATTATTTCCCGAATTGCAAACTTAAAGACCCGATGCCCAAAAGAGAAGGGCCCAAAATAGGGCCAGGGACTAGGGCACTGGGCGCCATGGTCCTGGGGGACCAGGGCGCTAGGCGCCCTAGTCCTAAAGAACCAGGGTGTTGGGCGCCATGGTCCCACCTCCCGGGACAGTAGGGTACAAGGAGGGATCAGGCCAGGGTGCAGAAAAATGCAGTTTTTGATGTTGTAAATAGGTTTCGGGGTCTCCATTCAGGTTCAATGTTGCGCCGCCATCGTGAAGACCCAAATGCAGTCAAAATTGCAAGTGTCACAATTTTAGGATGCTACACATACCAAATTATAGGGCTTCATAATCTTAGGTATATCCCTCACTGCCTTAGTTGAACTTATCTTCACAATGCAATCAAAATTCACATGACACAACCTTTAATACCATAGCCAACTCTCATCAATGTTTGTAATCAAACATGTCTTCTCACCGGAGTTCAAATGAAATATATTACCTTTTGTCTATGTATCGGTTGCAATCTCCAAACTAGATCTGTTAATGATTTTGCATTTTCCATCTGTGTATTGTAATTGAAATCTCTTATCTACCAATTGTCCTACACTCAAAATATTTTTCCTCAAACATTCAACATAATAACATTTTCAATATCATTCTTACCATCCAATAATATAGTTCCTTTTCTTTTCATCATACATGCTTTTTCATCTCCAAATCTAGCTAGACCACCATCAAATTCTTGCAAACATAGAAACTTTCATTTATCTCTAGTCATATGATGTGAACAACCATTGTCAATTACCCATTCATCCTTGTCTTCAATTTTAGCATCAAGTGCCTTCTCTTTAGGTATATTCTCCTCCAGTGTCAGATCATCTTCTTTGATAGCCAAGAACACCCATTCCTTCCCATTGCTAGAACCACTAGTAGATTCTTCTATCGGTTCATCATCAGGATTAGTAATGCCTTCCTCATCCACTATGTAGCATGATTTGTCTTTGTGTTTTCTTGTACTTGTACTTGTACTTGCTTTGATATCTAGGGTTAGACTTAAATGATCTTCTAACTCTTTTTCCAAATCATGAATTCCTTTCAAGACATCTACATGCAAAATGACTAATCTTATTACATGCAAAATATTTAAAAGGTGCTTTTCCTTCATACATACTTCCTACCAATCACTTAGGTACTCTTCTAGCAAATAGTGCTTCAGTTTTCTCAAACTCATCATCTTCTCTCTTCATATCTTTCTAATTCCTTTGCATGCAAAGCTTTCTAGTCTTTCTTACCAGTTGTAGATGTAGATGCATGAAAAGTAGGTTCAGTCTTCACAACTCTAGAAGGTCCAAATTGTTCAAGCTCAAATGAAGATAGTTTACCAACCAAAGTATATTTATTTATCGATGTAATAGCCATTGTTCAGGACTCATTGATAGTAGTAGCCTTGATTTTGTAAGCTGATGGTAGGGTTCTCAAGACTTTAGAAATAATTTCATCTTTGCTACCATAATAATCTCATTTACCCTTTCTATGAATGTAGCATTCCTTTCATCTTCTTCCATCTTTAGGTTTTCATATCTCACCCGATAACCATCAAGTTTGGCAATCGTCACTATAGGGTCACCTTCATTAAGAGTCTCCAACTTATCCCATATAGCCTTTCTAGATGCTTTGCCGATTAATCCCATTATTTGTTGATCAAAAAGTACACACAAGAGGGCTTCTCTTGCTCTACAATCATTGTCAAACTCCTTGTCTAGGTTTGCGGGAGGAGGATTTCCAAATCCCGGATTGTAAGGTGTGACACCATTTTGTGTGATCTACCAAATCTCCTTGGCAAGACATCTCACATGAGTCTCCATCCGAATCTTCCATACTAAGTGATTTGTTCCATCAAGCCTTAGAATATCCCTCTAAAAGATAGCTCTAGAAGAACTAGATGAACTTGAACTGTTAGTCACTATAAGATCTTCCTAAAGCGTTTAAGATTTTTTTAGAGAGGACCAAAGCTCTAATACCAATTGTTAGATAGTTCAAATAACTCAAAGAAAATTGAGAGGGGGGGTGAATCAGTTGTCATAGATTACCAGAACCATTAGCAATTTAAACTTTAATACCAAAACCAAAAATATTAATATTGGAATAGAAGTTAAATGAATTAAGCATAAATAATAATCATAGAATAAATACCATCCACATGACACCAAGATTTGTACGTGGAAAACCTAGTAAAGGGAAAAAACATGGTGGGAAGCCTACCCATAGTCAGATAATACTTTTACAGTAAGTATGTGAATTAAAATTGAGGAGCTTGCACTTACAGGAAGGCCAACAACCTAGAGTGCACTGCTCATCACAAAACCAACCTCATTGGCTACATAGAAATCCAGACTACAATCCGGAGAAGTGTTGAACTATAAAAGATAGAATCTTCTATGCCTGAGTACAGTTCTGATTAAGCTCAATACCGGAGGACTAGATCCTCTTACATAAACCCAATTTGATCTCCAATGATCGATCAAATCCTCTTCCTGAATGATATTACATTATTCGCACATTACATTCCTTGACCGTGACCTCTAACATAACCATGATGTTCTACAATGAGATCTTACATCTATATATACAAACCCTCAACCATAAACACTTAGGTTGGCCACTAGATAATAAACCAACTACATAATTACCAACCATGTCGGCCTTAGATAAAAAAAATAATATCCAACACATAAGACATCCTAGAAATACATCGAGAGGTCCAATCGAGCCGTTACATTAAAGCCAATCCATAACCTAGATCAACCGAGACCCAATATAGGTCCACACTCTTTAGCAATGATCTCCATCTACCATGTCTCAAAAATGATCACCATCAACATCCTGAAACTCCACTAGATGTTGCACCAACACCACTTATGCAATTCATCAAAGATCTTCATCAAAAGCTCTGTCAGTGAAACTGTCATCGGAACTAGAAACCAAGCTTCTAAGCAAGCAGGATAGCATCCAATCACCAGATCAAAACCAACTGACCATATATGAGCATGAGTATCTTGAACAAGCCAATTCCATCAGCAAACTATAATAGAGCTCACCAAATTATGTCGGATCCAAATCAACTAGAAACCACTCAACCTACTGGGACCAAAAGGGTGTCAGTAAAGCATCCAAATAGCTAGTGTTGGCATCAATGACAAAACATCAATTCAACACATAATCAATTCTACCAAATGGCCAACACAACATAGCATTCTTGGTCAATTTGATAGCATTCTTGGTTAATTTGATATTATTATTGGTTAATTTGATAGTGCTTTCATTTTTCATTGATAATTTCAATGTTGTATTCTGGATTACTCATTTATGCATCTGGACTATCATTTTCTTGAACCTAATTTGCAGTTTATTGATTTTGTAGGTACCTATTTCTCTTTGAAATTCCTAAGTTATAAACCATTTGTCTACCAAATATTGAAATATAAACTACTAACTTTGTTTGGAACTACAAGATTTTGCACTTGTTTTTGATAAATTAGGCACATAGACTAATTACAATGGAAATGAATAAACATGACTTATGTGTTTTTGATGATAGGCAAGTATTCTCTCACCTTTCTTAGGTGATCAGAAATCTAGACTCATCTTTTCTTTTCAATAGTGCATATTAGACTAACCTCATTCTCTATCATAGGATATATCATTTCTATTAAACTTGGTCATAACAAAATCAAAAAATTTGCACTCCAAACTAGGATGAAAAAAATTGTAAACTCACAAATACTTGAATGATGATTTTGTGTCATATCACTCTATCAATTTTACATTAACAATTGATCACTTATTGAGGCACATTATAGATAATCAAAACCTCACAAAATATTGAGAACACATGTATGCCCATTTTAACCAGAGCTCATAAATGATAGATCAAAGAAACATAAATAAAAACACCTGAAATGGCAGAAGATCACGAGGAAATGGCGCAAGGAAATGAAAAACAAGAAGAAGAGAACTGATCAACACATCAGAGAAATCAAACAAGATCATAAATTTGATAAATTCATAGAGAAAATATTGGAGGGTGAAAAATAAATACTTCCTAATGTTAGAAAAATTTGGTGCTCAAATTCCCCAAGATTTTCATGTAAATAATTTAAGACAAAGAGGAGGGTCAAATGACACTCTTATAATGACAATAAACAAAATGAAGAAATTTTCAATCGCAAGAAGGATGACACAAGAATTCCTGATAATATAAGAAGTCATGAGGATACACGAAGAACTAATGATGACACAAGAACTCATGAAGATACACGAAGAACTAATGATGACACAAGAAGGAATCATGATGATACAAGAAGAGATCATGATCACACAAGAACTCATGATGATAGAGGAGAAATCATGTAAATGATCTTCTCCTAGCTCACGCAATAAATACAAACTATTCAAATGCAAATTCAATATATACAAAGGGGAACTAATTGGAGGTATTCACTTCAAGAAATATATCCTTATCCATTTGATAAAAGTCTTAATATAATACCTTTTCCTCCAAATTGTGAAACTCCTAGATATGAAAAATATAAGGGAAGAACTGATCTCCAAGATCACATAAGATTATTTTGCATGATGAGCATGGAATTCGCACATGAGGACACACACCTAATGAGGTTATTTCCAAAGAGCTTAAGTGGACAAGCTATAAAATGGTTCTCAAAAATTCCACCCAGAATTAGAAAATTTGCAAAATTGGTGGACAAGTTTGTTTCAAAATATGCGTACAACATACAACATGAGGTCACAATGCTAGACTTGTCTAACACCAAGAAAAAGAGTGGAGAGCCTTTTGTGATGTTTCTACAAAGGTAGAGATGATTAGTTGCATGATATCCTTGTCCGATGCCAGATAATGAAAAGATGGACATATTCATTGACAATCTAAATGAAGAAATAAGTTATAAACTAAAAATACAATGTCCTCCAAGTTTTGAAAAAATCATTGATAATGTAATCAGGGTTGATGAAGTTGTGGTAAAGAAAGGAGAGTTGAAGATGATCGTATGAAGAAATAATAAGTATCTGGTAGATTATTGAGAGGGGGGGGGGTGAGTCAATAAACTAAAAAACTGATACAAACTTTCCCAAACTCAATTTCAATCTCTCAAAGTAAACTTATCAATTAAATACCACTGTCAAGATAAAAAGTCATAAGACAAATTGGTTGACTGTTACAACAATTTAACAGTAAACAACATAAAACTTATTAACATCCAAATGTTTTATCATATGTCAACAGACTTCATTTCTTAATACTTCTGGTTATCATGACTTATAAAAAATAGTTAAGTAGTTAATCAAATCAACCATAAGATCACAACCACAAAAACTTTCACCACTTGACACAAATATTTTAACGTGGAAACCCAAATGGGAAAAACAAAACTGAGATGAGACTCACAAGATAACTATCTGAAATCTTCTAAATTTTGCCCTGTTAGGAGCCAAGCCTGCTAAAGCTTTACAAAAGTCATGTTAAGAACTGATCCTATTAAGAACCACCTAATTAAGGGATTGACTACAAATGCCTTGTTAGAAGCAATTCCCTATAAGGAGTAACCTTGGTAGAGGATTTGTAAACCCAAACTAATGGATCACCTTGTTAGAGGATTTAAATAGCACCAAGCTTGTTAGAGCTTACCCGGTTAAGGTATTTTAATTTTGTTGTAATTGTTAGAAAACAATAGGAGTTTTCTAATCTATCTAAATAGCACTAAAATTTCTTGATCATATCCTTTTTATGCTCATATCTACCTTTACTCAGACTGTAGATACATCATCCGGTTCACCAACCACACACTCAACTGATCTTTTTGCAACTCTTAAACTAAACAACTTCATCGACCTTATTAAAAAATCAATTAGATCGGTAACACAACAAAATCTAATTCTCATAGAGATTACAAACAAATCGGTTCAAGTATGACAATTAGATCACATTGCAATCTCTGCATATTAATCAAGAAAACCTTGACCACTCCTTGATCATAGATTCATCCATCTCAGTAACTCATCACGTGCTTTGCATTATATGTGATATACTTTTCTCATTCCCTAGACAAAAATCACTACAACAACATGCCAAAAAACACTTGAAATTGTCTTCATACAATAATCATACATGTCACCAACATTACCTCTCATCATCAGATGATAAACAAACATAACCAATTCAACAACCTTAATCGACTAGGGTTTAACAAAAACAACAGGTAGGGTTTACAGGTTACATCAATGGATAGGGTTTAACCTTTTTATCAGTTACTTGTTCAACTCACAAACTTACATACCAGTTTATAGTTTCCTTCACTTAGCTCCTCCTACCGGTTACAAGACAATATCAACAACATCAGCAATATCATTAATATCATTACCACTTAATTGACATCAATGACAACATAACATATCATTAATGCAATCTTCATGGAAATGCCAACAATCTCCCCCTTTGGCATTGATGGCAATACAAATATCAATACCATTGATTGTTGCATGATTGTTAATAGGAATCCTGTTTTACATTACCAAGTATTCACCATGCTCTCCATGTCTTCAGTTTATCACTGGTTCTCCTCCTCATAATAACATAATTCTTCTCCCCATTTGACAACAATGCCAAATTGAAAGTAAAACATGTAATGTCAAATTTTACTGTGCAACAACAACAATAATCTGCAACTAGATGCTCCCCCTATGGATAACTTCCACTTCTACACCAATCCTTATGTAAAATTCTATGAGTAGATCAGGGACTGATGTAATCTACATCATTCTCAACTAACCTCATGAAGGGGTACAACCCCTAACTGACTTCTAAGATACTCAAATGTAGTCTTAGGTAGAGGTTTAGTAAAAATATCTACAAGTTGTTCCTTGGTAGAAACATGCGCTAAGATAACATCTCTGCTCTCCACTTTTTCCCTCAAGAAATGATACTTCAATTCAATATGTTTGGTTCATGCGTGAAAAACAAGATTCTTGGAAATATTTATGGCACTTGTATTATCACAAAGAATCTTTATAGGTCCTAAAATCTTCATCTTAAAACCTTACAAAATGTGCCTCATCCAAATAGCCTATGTGCAATTCATGTAAACTGCAACATACTCAGCTTCAGTTGTAGACTATGAAGTACAACTCTGCTTCTTACTACTCCATGAAACAAGTCTTCCTCTAAGAAAGAATGCTCCACTAGTTGTTCTTTTTTGTTTGTCAACATTTCCTGCTCAATCTGCATCTATGTACACCTTCAATTCAAAATTTCCTCCATATGGATACCATAATCCATAGTCAATGGTACCTTTCAAGTACCTGGAAATCCTCTTGGTTTCTATCAGATGTGTTTCCTTAGGGTTCTTTTGGAATCTAGTAACTATGCCAACTGCATGAGCTATGTCCGGTCTGCTGTGAACTACATAGTGCAATTTGCCAATCATTGACCTGTATTCCTTCTCATCAACAGACTTAGATTCATATTCCTTAGATAACTTACAACCTGTAACCATTGGTGTCCCAATTGGTTCATATTCATTCATGCCAAATGTCTCCATGACCTCTTTTACATACTTATACTATGTAATGAAAATACCATTCTTCATTTGCTGTATTTGCAAGCCTATGAAAATTTTTATTCCCCTACTAAAGACAATTCAAATTCATTTTGTTGGCATTATGGACAAATTGATTATGTGTTGCATTGATGTTTTGTCATTTATGTCAACACTAGCTGTTATGGATGGTTACTGGTAGATAGGTTTTGGTTACCAGTAGAAGATCTAGTGTTATCGGTAGAAGAGATTATCTGTTGAACACTTCTAGTATGTTTGGATCTATGGAATGTGACTGGTTACATGTGATATGTGCTTCTAGAGAATGTTTTGATCAGTTGGTATTTGCTTGATAACTGGATGCTATCATATACTCTTGCAAACCCTTATTGGCATTGGTTTAAGGCTCTATTGGCAGAGCTTTCACTAAGGAATTGTGATAGGATGCATAAGTGATGTTGGTGCAGCTTCTAGATGGATTTGAGGATGCTGAAGATATTCTTTGATCATCCTTCAACCACTTGAAGATATTTCTTTAGCGTGGTGGACCTAGAATAGGTTTAGTTCCTATCTAGGTTATGGATCAGTATCATGTTAACGTGTACTCTACACGTTACCGAGATTTTTTCAGGATGATTTATGGATTTGTAATTGTTATTTTGGTCTTATGATGACATGACATATCATTGTAAAATGGATTTATGTAATGATCTTATTGTAATATCTTTTAGGTGGCTAACCTAGTTGGTTTAGGTCTTAGGGTTGGTATAAATGTTTTAAGATCTCATTGTAGATCATGGGCAAGGAAATGTAATGTGTGAATATTGTAATATCATTCAGAAAGAAGATTAGGTCAATCATCGAGGATCGAATTGGGATTAAGGAAGAGGTCAAAGGACTTCAGTATTGAGCTGAACCGAGACTATAATCAGGCATGGTAGATGCTATCTCTAGCTGTTCACTCTATTGGATTGTTGTGCAAATATCTTGAGGTGGTTTTAACCTCTATAGTCAATGAGAATCTTTTGTAATGAGAAATACATTCTAGGCAGTGTGCCTTCTTGCATATGCAGGCCCCTCATTATATCACATACTTTATGCAGAAGTATCATGTGACTATGGGTAGGCTTCCCACCATGGTTTTTCCATTTCCCGGTTTCCACGTACAAATCATGGTGTTATGTGGTATGGTTGCTTTGCATTATTTATCTATTTAATTGTTACATTGCATTGTTTACTGATATCTCTGTATATCAACATATGTTTTTGCTTTACTGGTATTTGAATACTTATGTGCTCCGATTTGAAGTTGTATTGTGGATTAAATGTTATAATCTGTTAACAACTGATTCATGCCCCCCTCTTAGTTGTTCACCAGTTATCCTAACAATTGGTATCAAAGCTTTGGTGCTCTTTTGCATAATTTTAACCACTTTAGGTAGATCCTATGGTAGCTAACACTTCTAATCCATTGGTAACTATTTTTAGAAGAGAAATCCCTAAGCTTGATGGAACAAATTGGGATATAGAAAATTTGAATGGAGACTCATCTCAAATGTCTTGGCAAGGATATTTGGGAGATCACCATGAAAGGATACACACCTTATGATCTGACATTTGGCAATCCTGCTCCTGCAAACTTGGATAAGAATATTGAAAATGATTGCAAAGCTAGAAAATCCCTCTTGTGTGCACTTACTGATCAGCAGATCATGGGATTGACTGATAAATCATCGACACAATTTATGTTGGACAAATTATAAACTCTGAATGAAGGTGACCCTACTATGAATATTGTTAAACTTGATGGTTACCACGTAAGATATGAAAACTTGAAAATGGAAGATAATGAAAGAATTGTTGTATTTATGGAAAGAGTAAATGAGATTGTTATGGCAATACAATGTTGTGGAGGATTTCTAAGTGAAGATGAAATAGTTTGCAAAGTCTTGAGAGCCCTTCTACTGGCTTACAAGATGAAGACAACTGCAATTAATGAGTTGAGAACAAAGGTTAAAACAGAGACATTTTGATTGGGAAATTATCTGCTTTTTAGCTTGAAGAATTTGGATCTTCTAGAGCTATAAATCTTAACATACTTTTCATGCATCATCATCATCATCATCATCATCATCTACCAAAAAAAGTGATTGGAAAGTCCTATATGCAAAAGAATTGGAGGACATGAGGAAAGAAGATGAACAACTTGAACAACTTGAAGCCTTATTTGCTAGAAGAGTACCGATAGGACTGATGGGAAGTATGAAGGAAAAGAGCCTTTTAAATGTTTTTCATGTAATAAAATTTGGTCATTTTGCATCTAGATGTCCTAAAAGGAATGCAAGGTTTGAGAAAAGAGTTAAGAAATATTTTAAGCCTAATTAGAACAAATATAGATTCAAGAAAAGTAAACAATGCTACATAGCAGATGAGGAAGGAGTAACTAATGACTCTGGGGATGAATCAGTAGAGTACTTTGCTAGTGGATCCAGCAATGGAAAGGAATGGGTGTTCTATGCTTTGAATGAAGATGAACCAAAAATGGATATCAAAAATGAAGAAAAGGCCCTGGCAGCAAAAGTTGAAGATAAGGATGAATGGGTAATTGATAGTGGATGCTCACATCATATGACTGAAGATAAAGGGAAATTTTTTTCCTTGCAAGAATTCAATGGTGGTCAAGTCAGATTTGGAGATGACAAAGCATGTATGATTAGAGATAGAGGTATTATTTCTTTGGATGGAAAGCATAATAGTGATAATGTCTATTATGTAGAAGGTTTAAAGAATAATCTTTTGAGTGTTGGTCAATTGGTTGATAAGGGTTTTCAACTTCAGTGTAAAGATAGAAAATGTAAAATCATTAACAAGACTGGTTTGGAGATTGCAACCGGTTTTCAAACTGGAAGTAATATATTCCACTTGAACACTACTAATAAGACATGCTTAATTGCTCATATTGATGAGAGTTGGTTATGGCATAAGAGGTTGTGTCATGTTAATTTGGATTTTATTGTTAAGATCTGTTCAACTAAGGCAGTTAGAGATATACCTAAGATTATGAAGCCTCACAATCCGGTATGTAAAGAATGTCAATTGGGTAAGCAAGTTAGAAATTCTTTTAAGAGAATACATGATAAATCTAATGATGTTCTTGATTTGATTCACACTGACGTATGTGGTCTAGCAAGGACTAGAAGCTTTCAAGGTTATAGGTATTTCATGTTGATTATAGATGAGTATTCTAGAATGACGTGGGTGACTTTTCTAAAAGAAAAATCTGAAGCTTTTGAGAAATTCAAGATCTTTAAAGAAAAGGTTGAAAATGAAACTGAATTGAAAATCAAATGTCTAAGATCAGATCAAGGAGGTGAGTTCACTTCTCATAAATTTAACAGTTATTATGAAACAAATGGAATCAGGAGACAACTATTTGCACCTAGGACAACTCAACAAAATGGAGTAGTGGAAAGAAAGAATAGAACCGTTTTGGATGCAGTAAGATCAATGATGATGGAAGCCAAATTGCTTCATATCTACTGGAGAGAAGTAGTGAGTACAACATTCTACACATTCAATAGAGTTCACATCATGGGTGAAACCAGTAAGACCCCTTATGAACTATGGTTTGGACATACACCTACTATTAAATATTTCAGAATTTTTGGAAGTAAATGGTATATCAAAAGAGATGATTCAATTGGAAAGTTTGATCTTAGATGTGATGAAGGGATATTTTTTGGATACTCAATTCAGAAAAAATCATATAGATGTTAGAATAAAATATTACAAAAAATATTGAGAGTGCAAATGTGAAAGTGGATGAGTAGTACAACAATCATTCTATATCATATGATAGGGAATCGACAGTGGAAATGATCATAACTTAACCGAAACTGCCTCAACTGGTATAGGAAGCTGAGACAGTTACAGCAACACAATAAAAAAATTCAACTGTGACTGATGATCAGAGTAGTGGACCTAAAGTTCAGAAGAAACCAAGGTATGTAAGACTAAATCATTCTAAAGATCAAATCATTGGAGAAAAGAACAAGGGAGTTATGACTAGAAGGAAATTGGTTAATGAAGAGGTATGTCTTATTTCTCAAGTTGAACCAGCAACTGTTATTGAAGCTTGTAAGGATAAATATTGGTTGAAGGCTATGGAAGATGAATTAGATCAGATAGAAAAGAATGGAACTTGGAATCTAGTTCCTTGTCCTAAAAATAAGAATGTTTTTGGAACTAACTGGGTTTTTAGGAATAAACTAAATGAGGATGGTCAAGTTGTAAGAAAAAAAGGCTAGATTGGTTTGTAAAGGATATTCTCAAATGGAAGGAATTGATTATGGTGAGACATTTGCACCTATAGATAGAATTGAAGCTGTTAGATTGTTTCTTGCCTATGGAGCTTACAAGAACTATAAGGTTTATCAAATGGATGATAAATATGCATTTTTAAATGGTGAACTTGACGAAGAAGTATACATTGAGTAGCCTAATGGAATTTCACTGATAAACGATAAATATATGGTTTGCAGATTGAAGAAAGCTTTATATGGTTTGAAAAAAGCTCCTAGAGCTTGGTATGCAAGGTTGGATAAATATTTTTTCAAGCTTGGTTTTACTAAAGGTAGTGCTGATCATAATTTATATTACAAGATCATTGATAATGATATTCTAGTTATTGATGTATTTGTTGATGATATCATTTTTGGAGGAAAAGATAAATTGTGCATGGAATTTGCTAACAATATGAAGAATGAATTTGAAATGTCCATGATTGGTGACATGAAGTTTTTTTTAGGTTTGCAGATTACTCAAACTGACAAAGGCATTTTTATCTATTAAGCTAACTGTATGCGGGAAAAGCGGGTTGATGAATCTTAAAATGTGAAAAATGAAGCTCCAAGAGGCTTGTCCACACACCCATGGGACTTCTTGGTGCAAGTTATGGGGTCATGAAGAATGAATCAACTTCCGAAGGATGGTTCCATGGTTCTCTATCTCACAAAGTCCATCAAGCCAATGCCTTTTCTCTCAGATCACTAAGAAAAGTGGCTTAGGGATGACAAATGCAAGAATGAGAGATCCTTATGATTGATTTAGTCATGAAAATGCATCCTATCTATGCATGATTCTAAAAATGCAATAAACTAGATTATAAGATGATAAGATTAGTAACAATGCTATACTAACATGGTATACTAGTTTATGAGTTAAGCTAATGATAAAGGAAATAGTCTAAATCACTTATTAGATTCATTCCTATAACAAAGAGAAGCTAGATGTGTTAATAAAATTGAGCATAAATGAGATGCTAAAGCTTTCATGGATCTTGGATAATAGATTTCTTAGATTCATGGATCGTCAAAATGGAGGAAGGAGAGTTCTATTTATATCAAAAACAGGGTAATGGATGGCCCAGATTGAAAGTTGTCAATCCATGTTTTCAATTTTCACCAATGAAATGGTGACAATTGTCAACATAAGGCTAGTTAAGAGGAGATGTAAGAAGCATTAAATGCTTGAGAAGACCTCATGGTTACCCTACGAGGTAAGGGTTAAGGTTAGGTTAGGGTTATCCATTGGATAAAGCTTTTATCCAAGGGGTAAACTCTTGTAAAAAGGTTAAAGGAATAACTATGGTCAAAGCAATAAATGCTTAATGAGACCCTTGGGTTAGATGGAGGTTAAGTTAGGCAAAAAGTCTCTAACCATGCCACTAAGGGTTAGTTAACCATTAATGGTTTGAAGACTTTGGGGACAAATTTGTAAGAGTCCTTCCAAATTTAGGGGCATTCAACAAGTTATCTTGTTGAATGGATAAAGGCTTTAATGTATTTTGAAGACTTTACTCCAAATTTGAGAAGTGACCTCCTTAAATTTAGGGAAAGGGGATAATTGATGGGTTTGGGTTAATTGATTAAGATTAGATGGATTCTAGAAGAAATTAGGAATAGGGTTAGGATGCAAGTGGGAGATGTAGGAAAGTGCAAGTGGGTGAGGGAAAATAGAATTTAATTAAAATAAAATTAATTTATTTCAATTTGGTTGCAATTTGGGAATTTTAAATAAATTAGATTTATTTAATTGGGGTAAACTATTTAATTAAATGTGAATTTAATTAAAAAGTAGAGAGAAGGGTTTTAATTAAATAAAATGATTTATTCAATTAAATGATGCAAAAAGGGCTTAAGTGAATTTAACTGAATAAATTGAATAATGTACTTAATTAAATAGGGGAATGAGAATAAAATGAACATTAAATATTCATTCAGGAATATGGTCATTTTTATATGTCTACATTTTGCCCCTCTTTGAAGTGACGTGTGTGCACATGTTGATTCAAAGAAAATGATGTGTCATTATGATTTGTTTGTGATCAATTTTTATGTCATTTTGAATTTTCATGTCATGCCCTAGATTTGATAATCAATGCCCCAGATTTGATAAAATGATGTTGATAATGCCCCATGGGAGATGAATCAAAATTTTTGAAAAATTGATTTGATTTTGATAATTTTGATAGCATTGTAAATTTTGGTCTATGTTGAATGCGAAAATTGATTCATTTCCCAATAATGATGTTGGGTATGTTGGCAGGAGACACCATGAGCGATTTTCGCATTCCTCCATGTAACCCTAATTTTGATTTACCCTATAAAGGGGAAAAAGTGATTTCTTTTGTCTCATTTGTGCTTGTTGACTTTGGAGATAGCGACATTTGGAGTGAAGTCAACATTAGGAGGTATCGGAGGCCTGTCGCATATGGACCATCGGTAAGTCAACCTTTTTGACCCCTGTTTGATTTTTGATTTTGTCGTTTTTGGTCACTTTTTGAATTTTTTATGCAGATTTTTACGTTTAAGCGCGTCGGGTCAAAAGGGTAGTGCATACAAAAAATTTCGTAGCGCGTAGGGTTTAACAGTAGAGGGTAGCATCCGACAATTTTAGGCTAGCACATTGTTAGGCTAGTGTAGTGCATAGGATTAGGTTAGCGCACTAGGGGCATAGGGTAGCACGTTGGGTAAAACGGGTAGCGCATTGAAAATATCCAGCACATAGGGCTTCTAAGGGGTCGCATGGGTAGGTCTAGATAGCACGTAGATATGACCTAACGCATAGGGAGAGATATGTAGTGCAAGAGTAGGATAAAATAGTGCATAGGGTAGTATAGGTGGTGCTTTGGCAGAAAAGGGTAGCGCATAGGTTTCGGCTAGCGCATAGGGTAAATCGGAGAGCACGTGGAGAAAACAGGTTAGCACATGAGAATCAGTTTAGCGTGTAGACAAGATGATTTAGCACATATAGGAAAATTTTTGGCATAGTGGGATCTGGAAATGAAGAAAATGGCTAGGGTGATGCCAGTTCTGCCGGGATAAGTGCGCTTTGGTAGTCTTTGTGTCTGTTGCCATTGGTGTGATAAGTATGTCCAATATGAGTTCTGAGATAACTTGATTTGATTTGCGATGTTTCAAGTTGATATAGATTTGATGTGATTTTGATATGATGTGGAACATGATTTAAATTGTTCAAAGTTTTCAAGTTTTGGATATGAATGTGTTCGATATGAATTGTGGAGCTTGATTTGTGTTACAAGCTGCATTGATTGTGGAACTTCAGTTGTTTTACAAGTTGATATGTAACTTGAGTTGTGTTACAAGTTGATATGTTTGTAAAACTTGATTTAGATCTATTCAAAGTTTTCAAGTTTTTGAGATGAATTTGATTTTGATATCCATGTGTTGATGAGGGAACTGATATTGGACTTGTGTTGCTTTTTGACAGGAGCGTCTTGGAGTGGTGCAATCACGTGAGCAATTTTTGAGACCCTGGTCCTTGATACCATGATTGACATAGGCTGACAGAGACATTATTGAAAGGTGTGGTTTGACCTCTTTGTTAGATATGCCTCATTTTATCATAAACTGAGGTTTATTGACAACCTTGGCAAAGAGGTGGCATAGCGATACGAACACCTTTCATTTGGCGACAAGCAAGATTACAATGACCCCTAAGGATTGTTACCCGGATTTTGCGGATTCCTACGGTAGGTGCATTGCTACCCTATGAGCAGACCCAGGAGGGTGGGATTGAGGCACTTCGCCAGATCTTTTAGGATGATGCTATGTGTGGGTATGAGATCCCCTAGTAGGAGTTTTTGGATTTGGATTACACGCCTCTACCATCAATTTTGGCAGGCTTTATAGGTGGTTTCTTATGTCCCGACCATAGGTCGAAGGGACTAGCAGTGGGGTGGGGATTGGTTCTAGAGGATATGGTGACACAAGATCGCCGATTTGCATGGGGGTCAGCTATGCTGGCTCACTTATATAAGGATTTACACCAGGTGGTATACCTAGGCTATGATATTTTATCAACTGGAGTGACACTACTATAGGTATGGGCATGGGAGCATATTCCCGCAACTAGGCCATTAGTGGACAGAGATATGCCTGTTGGGTGTGCCTATGCATATGGATACAAAGGGATAGTTGTCCAGTGTAAGCTGGGCAAACTAGAGCACTAGAGGAGAGTGTTGGATGACATTGATATGGTCATCTTGCGACCATATGCAAGTTGCGAGGTATGGGCCGAGGATGGGATGGAGATGCCCTATGTCTACATGACTAGATATTTGATAGGGCGAACACCCTTTGTCATTAAGAGGTTTCTGCATAGCCAGGTGTTGTGGCAGTATGGTCGATAGTAGGGAATTCCACAAGGAGCATGTTTTTATACTCGACAGAGATAGGATATTCTAGATTGGGGATCGACGATTGATAGCAGGGCGATAGTGGAGGAGTTCTTTCATGTAGCCGGCTAGATTTGGGATTATGCCCCTGAGATAGTAGATGCAAGGATGATGGACGAGTTTGCAACAATCTTTATAGCTCATGTAGTGGCCTAGATATCAGATCCAGCGGAGATGATTCCTGCTTTTGATGATGATGAGGATGATCAGCAAGGAGAGGCTAGTGAGGAGATAGAGGTTGGAGGTGGGGATGGAGGGGGTGATGATGGAGGAGGTTATGATAGAGGAGGTGGCTGGGGGTGGCGGGGAGAGAGGAGGAGATTGGATTGAGGGAGACTTGATCGGGGGAGGGGAGGAGAGAGAGGTGGAGATGGTGGTGCCAGAGAGATACAGGGTGAGAGGGTAGGGCGGCGGGTGGTGATGGATAGGGGGAGATGAAGTTTGGCTATAAGAGCTAGAGAGGAGGAGAGGGTTGGCGAGGTGCTAGCAGCGGTGGGAGGGTATGATGATTTCAGATGACCAGCCCAGAGGAGGAGGTTAGATGTTTTACCTCCACCTGCACCGAGGACAGTTAGAGGGATAGGGGTACCCCTTCACAGGTACCCTTGTAGATGCGGATTCTGACACATGTGGAGGATGCGTAGATTAGATCGCTATAGTTGTCAGTGCAACATTTGCAGACACAATTGTTGGTGCATCGGTGTTAGATTACACAGCTAACCACAGAGTAGGATACTGCTTTGGAGCAGTTGGGGTCGAGCTGAGGCTCGAGAAGAGGCTTTGGAGAGAGCGGTACCAGGTGGCCCGATGAGAGACACCTTGAGTGGCTTTGAGAGTCAAGGAGGAGGAGTACTATAGGAGACATTATGAGGATGCGGTTCCAAGGGAGCACCGAGTGCAAAGTTTTACACAATTGAGATCTAGTCAATCTCGAGAGACTAGGTCAAGGACAGAGAGAAGAGGCGTGATAGGGCCTCCTAGACAGGATCCACCTAGAGATCCAGGAGCTGGGACATCTATAGTGAGACTGTCTCTCTCAGGAGATAGTCATACATGAGAGACATTGTCTCCATTGTATTTTGATCATTGTATTGTACTTTGCACAAACATGACATATTTTTTATATTGATCATTTGTTGAGATATATATGACATCATTTTCTTTGATCTTCATGTGATGTGTTATGGATGATGTGTTCTATATGCTTTTGTTTATTCTATGATGATGCAATGCTTAGATAGATGTATGTGATGCAATATTTGATGAATATAATGTTGTGAGATGTTTCTTGTATGATATGATATGCTTTGAGATGTATCTTGAAAATGAGATGTATGATATGATATGCTGTGAGATGTATCTTGAAAATGAGATGTATGATATGATATGCTATGAGATATATTTTGAAAATGAGATGTTTGATATGATATGCTGTGAGATGTATCTTGAAAATGAGATGTATGATATGATATGCTGTGAGATGTATCTTGAAAATGAGATCTATGATGTGATATGCAACTATTTGTAAAATGATATGCAACTAATTATTTTTGAGCATCCTCATTCTATATTTGTCATCCCTATATAGCCACATGTTGTTTGCTGTCTATATATGTATCATCATTGAGCATTGATTTGTTTGGGATATGTTGAAAATTTATACAAGCATAATGGTATATTTGAACCATAATGACCTAAGAATAATTTACATGATTTTTTATTTTTCAAGATAGCACAAGTGTCAGGGTATAGTTGAACTAGGATGACCTGAGTGCGGATTGTGTATAAACAGACAAGATTAAATCATTTGTATGCGTAAAGTGGAATCATGTCTTCAGTGATATGTTGTGAATAACATCTCGTGACAACTATTTACACAGTACAAATGATAGCCTCACAGACAGAAAAATAAAAAAAATATTGGAGTCCCTATAACATTCTCTAGCTTTGAAGCATTGTTGAGAAAATTTAGAGGATCCAACAATTCAAAAAGTTAAAGTGAAAAATAGTCAAAACTCTATGCAAGATGCAACATTTGATATTTCAGATAATCATCCATCATATTTTGTGAAGCCTATTAAGTGATCAATGTTTTGCTTTGCGATTGTACAAGTGTTGTTTTGCTGGATATGAAGTTCTGAGTTTGCGACAAGTTTTGACATTTCAAACGTGTTGCAAGTTTTGATTACTACCCCTAGTCAAGTGTACCTCTTAATGTGGATATGTACAATAATTTCCAAACAATGGTGAGATGTGGTGAAAGGATATGCGGATAAACTAGGATAGTGACTACAATAAGTATGGCCTGGATGGATATTATGCTAAAAATATCAGGTGATGGCCGATAGTGCTTTACTATGGAGATAATGGTATGGATATAGATAGAGGATTTTTTCTCTCACAATAGCACCTGTTGCCAGGTTTTCACCAATTGCTATTATTGTACCTTTTTATTTACCTTTTTGTTGATTTTTTTGATTTTTTTGATTTTTTGACTTTTCCGTGCATTAGATTACTCAAGTGTAGTATTTCTTCAAATGAATGTTGTTAGTCGGTTCGTCGAGCACATCTCCTTCTAAAGTTTTTAGCTGATAGGTGCCTAATCCATAGGTTGATATGATGACATAGGGACCTAACCAATTAGGTTCAAATTTCCCTTTCTTTTCCTGATCTTGCTGATTCCTAGGATTTCCTTTGAGTACTAGGTCACCAATTTTAAAAATTTTGGGAATGACCTTGTGTTTGTAGCTCTTGCACATACATTGCTGATATGATTTGAGATGAGTGTAGGTACGTTGACATCTTTCATCTAGAAGCTCAAGCTCTTGTAGTCTGTTAACTTGATACTCTTCATCTGGGATTAAGCCTTTCAAAGAGACTCTAAGAGATGGAATTTCTACCTTGAAGGGTAAAATTGCTTCTGATCCATATACCAATGAATAGGGTGTAGCTCCTATAGGTGTGTGGATGCTAGTTCTATAGGCCCAAAGTGCTGGATTGAGCTGTATATGCCAATCTTTGCCTGTATCATTCATTGTTTTCTTTAGGATTTTCAATATTGTTTTGTTGGATGCTTCCACTTGACCATTTCCCTGTGGGTAGTAAGGTGTAGAGAAACGATGTTGGATTTTTGAATTTTTCACATAGTTCTCGTACAACTTGGTTTTTGAAAGGTCATCTATTATCTGTGATGATGGAGCTTGGAATGCCATATTTGTAGATCAGATAATTAAGGATAAAAGAAGCAATTTGTTTCCCAGTCACTGTGGTCATGGGGACTCCTTCTATCCATTTGGTAAAGTATTATGTTGCCATTATAATGAACTTATGTCCATTTGAAGATGAAGGATGAATTTTGCTGATCAAGTCTAGTCCACACTAACAGAAGGGCCAGGATGTTGTGAATGGCTTCAGTTCTTGTGCTGGTGCATGTATACGATTGCCATGGATTTGGCATTTGGGACACTTTTTTGCAAAGTGATAAGAGTCCTTTTCCATTGTTGGCCAGTAATATCCCATTCTTAGAAGCTTTTTAGAAAGAGTAGTACCACTTGAATGTGTGCCATAGATACCTTCGTGAAGCTCATATAAAGCGGAGTCAGATTCATTACAATCAAGACAACAAAGAAGAGTACCATCTAGACCTCGATGGTACAAAGTATCAGCTGTAAGAGTATAATGGCAGCTTGCCGGATAAAGTTGCGCTTTTGGTTTCGGGATAGGTCAATGGGTAGGATATTGTTCTTAAGATAGTCATAGATGGGTCCATATAATGGAGAGTTAGAACCAGTCAAGGTATAGATAACATGGGATTCCAAATGGTCATAGGCAGGGGAGAATAGTTGCTCTACTAGAAACTCGTAATGATGTTGTTGCTCTGGAGTTTGTAGTAGTGAAGTGATAGTAGCCATGGCATCAGCTGCTCTGTTATCCAACCTTGGTATTTGCTTGAAGGTGATGTGTATAAAATATTGTTTGAAATCATCCATCATTCACTTGTAGGGTAGCAGCTTGTCATCCTTTGTCTAATAGTTATTTTTTATTTGATTGATGATGAGTTGTGAATCTCTGTAGACTTTTAATTCGGTGATCCGCCATTCTATGACCATTTTGATGCCTATAACCAATGCCTCATATTCAACAATGTTGGTGCATGGAAACATAAGCCTATATGATCTTGGTATAGTGTGTCCTTTAGGAGTGATGAACAGAATGCTAGCACCTGAGCCATGTTGTGTGTAGGATCCATCAAAATACAAGGTCCATTGTTTGGTAGAAATAACCAGTATGTCCCTATCCAGAAATTTGATCTCCATAGTTTGTTTTCCAAGTAGTGGTGCATCAACCAGTTGATCTGTGATTGCTTGTCCTTTGATAGCTCTTTGTTCTATGTAGTGGATATCAAATTCACTAAGAATCATGACCCATTTAGCCAATCTGCCTATGAGAGCTGCCTTGCTGAGTAGATATTTGAGAGGACCAATTTTTGCAACTAGCTTAATTGTGTGCGCTAGCATGTAATGTCAGAATTTTTGAGAGGTGAATACTACTGTTAGACAAGCCTTCTCAATGAATTTATAGTTGAGTTCATACCCATTCAATGTCTTGCTGATGTAGTATATAGCTCGTTCCTTGCCTTGTTGATCTTCTTGTGCTAACAATGCACCCAGTGATTTATCTATTGTCAAAATGTATAGAATGAGTGGCTCTCCTGCTATTGGTGGTACTAGAACTGGTGGGTTCATTAGATACTATTTGATTTGATAGAAAGATTCTGCACATTTGGCTTCCCATCTGAATGGTACATTTTTATGTAGCAAATGATTAAATGGGAGACTTTTATCTACTAGTTGAGTGATGAATCGCCTGATTGATTGGAGTCATCCTTGTAGAGATCTGAGCTGATTGATATTCTTTGGTGGTGGCATCTCCATAATTTCTTGTACCTTTGCTAGATCCACTTCAATACCCTTAGCTAAAACTATGTATCCTAGTAACTTTCCTCATGTAACCTCAAAGATAGACTTCTTAGGGTTGAGTCTGACTTGGAATTTCTCCAATCAATCAAAAATATTTTCTAAGATGCTTAGGTGTTCTGCTATGGTGAAGGATTTAGCTAGTAAATCATCTACATAGTCTTCCATGAAGGTATGCATCATGTCATGAAAGATTGTTGTCATTGCTCATTGATAAGTTGCACCTGCATTCTTCAAGCCATAAGGCATAACATTCCAACAGTACATTCCTCAAGGACCGATAAACGCTGTTCTATCTTGATCTTTTGGGGCTATCTTGATTTGATTATAGCCTAAAAAACCATCCATTAGTGATAGCATTGCATGGCCTACTGTGGGGTCTACAATTATGTCGATATTGGGTAAAGGAAAGTTGTCCTTTGGACAGGCTTTGTTGACATCTCCGAAATCAGTACATATTCTGATAGTGCCATCTAGTTTTGATATTGGTACAATGTTGGAAATCCATTCAGCATAGTCAATGGGTCAAATAAAACTGGCATTTAATAGTTTCTTCAATTTAGCTTTAACCATGAGTACCACACGTGGATTCATCTTTTGCAGTTTTTGCTTGACTAGCTTAGCTCCTGGAGCAATGGAGAAGTGGTGCATGATTAATTGTGGATCAATCCTGGGCATATTTGCATATGACCAAGCAAAGTTGATTTTGTTTTCTTTAAAAAATTTGATAAATTCTGATCTTTCTGCTTCCGTCAAAGATTCTGCAAGGTGTATAATTTTGGCTACTTCTGTAGTACCAATGTTGATTGATTGAGTGGGCTTAATCAATATGGGTGATCGCTCATGATAATGTTCAGGAAGAGTGTCAAGTCTCCCATCCTTAGGTGCCTTAAAAAGGTTTTCACCCTCAGATGCATCCTTTATTTTTACTTTTGTGTGATCTATTGCTGCCATTGACTGGTTTTCAGTAGTAGATCCTTTATTTGGTTCACTTTTGCAACTGAGAGACTTGGCACTCCCTGGATTGTTGACATCATTACTTTGTTCATTGGTAGAGTCTGTTTCTGGGTTAACAATACATAAGTAATGGATAATGGATTCGTCATTTGGGAAAATTGGTATATCATGTATTTCGGGTTTGTCCCAGTCTATGAGGTTAGGAAAGACAAGTGGTAAGGAGTCATTTGGTGGATCAAGTTCTGCTGCTGTAAGTGTTAGGATGGAAGTATCATCATGATTGGTTAGGTTTTTAAAGAAGTTAAGGATTTCGTCAAGGTCTTCAATGGTATCATCTTCCATATAGACTTGTGCATATCGTTTTCCTTGGCATCATAGATATTTTGTGGACCAAATTCAAGTGGTCTAGATTTTGTGTCACGTTCTTCTTGAGAGATGGGTGTATTACTGTCATTTGCACAAATATCTTCAGTAAAATTAGAACAACTACCTCATTCATATTCATTGGAATCAGTCTAAGAGGTATTATCCCAGATTTTATCAGTGTTGTTAACTGGTATGTTGTAGGGTGAGAATAGGTCTTTGATGATTGACACAAGTTGGATAGTTTTCTCTGACTCTGTATCAGATCCTTCTTCCACTTTTTGCATTTGTTCATATATTGTCCCTCCTTGGGGAGGAATGATGTTTTTAGGAGGTGATTCCCCTTTTCTGGACATGAGTTCTTGAATATGATGTACCTCTGCACAAGGTGCCGCTTTCTTTGGAATAATGGGCTTCTCTTGATGGTTCTTTTGTTCTTGATGTTCACATTCCTTACGTATGTTCTCTACTGACTCAAATAGTGCCTCCTACCAGGAGTCTTCCTTGTACATGTTCTTTTCTTTCCACTGAGGTTTTTGATATTTGTGTGGTACCTTCTTTGGTAGTAGAGTGAGTTCAAAGCCCAATCCCTTTTTGTCTTTAATGAATTGTGAAGGAGGATCCAATGGTTCTGTGATGCCTTCCTAACACTTGCCAATAGGTCCTTTGCCATTGTATCCCATTTGCTGCATGATTAATTAACCTTTTCCATACAAGTGTGTTGGTATAGCTACTTCCACAGTAGCTTCTCTATCTTCTTCCTCATCTTTGTACAACCAGCTAAGGATGTCCTTTTCCTCGGATTCATGTGCTAGAGTGCCGAGTTGGATGAATGTGCCATCAAACTTCGTGATGGGCTAAGTTGCTTGATGTGTTGATGTGGTAGCTAATCCATGAGATCTAGGTGTTGTTGGTAAGTTGGCCAAATACATGGGTTCCAAAGAGTATTCTCCCATGCCTTGTTCTTTGATCTTCATTTTTTGCTTGAAATCTTTAGGCAATGATTTAGACTTTTCTTGTTGAAGATCTTGTGTTGATGAATTTTGTTTTTCTCTATTATGTGGAACCGGGCTATCTTGGGCTACCCCCAATGCATTACAATGTTGAAATGGATTATGATCAGCTGATATAGAAACCTCCTAGCCATTGTAGGGAAATTTTACACACTAGTGATATGTAGAAGGCACTGCTCACATTTCATGTATCCAGGGTCGACCTAATAAGATATTGTATGTGAGATCTATGTCTAAGACCTGGCACATAGTATCCTTTTGTATTGGTCCTACCTGAATAGTCAACATCACGGATCCTTTAGATGATCTTTCTTCATCATCATATGCCTTTATGGTGATCTTCTTGTGTGTATCAATAGACTTCTCAAAGAAGCCTAATGCATGGATAATTTCTAAGGTACAAATATTAAGTCCAGCTCCTCCATCTATTAATACTCATTTAACTCGGTGTTTATAGACTATGACTTCAATATGGAGAGGAGTATTATGTGGATGGCTCAATGAGATATTATCATGCTCATAAAAAGTGAGATTATGAGGCCCTGTCATATGAGTGACCATGGCTTGGAATTTGTCATCATCCAGATCTTGAGGTATATTTGTTTCTAATAACACTTGTTCCAATATGTCTTTGTGTTTTGACAAAAGTTTCAAGAACTCAAAAATAGATATTTGAGCAGGAGTTTTGTGCAGTTGACTGGCTAGGTCATATTGAATTTTGGGTACGGTGTTTGTCATTGACGTATGTCCCTTCAAGATATATTTTTAAGCTCTAGTTGTTATGTTGAAGGATTCATGTTCACGCCTGTCTTTGATTATGATAACATTAACTTGATTTTCCTAAGCTGATATGTGATTGATGGTGTTATTGTATATTTGAATGATACAAGCTCCACGTGTATCGTTTGAGGTTGAATCTCCATCCTTGTTGTATTTTGGAAGAGGATTTTTGAAAGCTCCATGGTCACCATTTGTTTTGAGACCATTGACCATTAAATCACCTCTGTTGATCATGTCTTGAACAATGTTTTTCAGCCTCATGCAATCATTTGTTTGATGACCTTTATTGCGATGAAAATCACAAAAGTGTGAGTCATTCCACCAGGGTGGTTTGATTTGTGGTTCAAAGTTGTTGATTGTGGGTAAAAAGATAATTTTGTTTGCCAGGAGTTCTCTAAATGCTGACTCTAGTGATTGCCCTAGTGGTGTATAAATGAGTTTTGGAAAGTTGTTTGTGTTACCCCATGAGTTTGGATTAGGTCCTCTATTGATGTTATTGTTTTGGGTATTGTTGGTGTTGTTTGTGCTGAGTTGATCTTGATTGGTATTTGGTGCATAAGTGTTAGTGCCTGGGTTAGCACCTTTAGGATTTTTTGTAGCTTGAGGGTTACCTGATAATGTGAGCACAAGTTGTTTTGATTTTGGATCATTTGATTCAGTTCCTCCTTCATTTCCACTATTTTTGTTTCTGGTCCAGAATCTAGATTTGTCTAAGTTGTTGTTGTTTTGGTTGTTGTAATTGGATGGACTTGTTCCTTCTTTGAAAATTTCAACGTTCCCTTTTTGACACATGCCTCTTCTACTTGGATGCCATTCTCAATCAATTTAGTGAAAGATGGCATGCATTGGAGTTTGAGCCTGTAACTCATCTCACCGTTTAAGTTGTTGATGAAAATTTCCATTTTCTCCTTTTTAGGGATATCTCGAGGATATCTTGAAACCATACGCCGCCATCGTTGAAGGAAAACCATGAATGTTTGATTAATTTTCTATTTGGTGTTACAGACATCTAACATGGTGATAGCATGTTGAATGTTATAGGAATATTGAGTTATGAATTTGTTGACTAGTTCATCTAATGATCTGACAGGAGGTGTGATTTTGGATAACCATTCCATTGTTTCCCCTCCCAAGCTTCTTGGGAATAACCTCATCAAATAGGTATCATCATGAGCGAATTCAAGACTCATTGTGTAGAATTCTTGAACATGATCACAGGGATCGCTTTTTCCATCATATTTGTCAAATTTGGGAACATGTGAGTTTGGAGGAAAAGGTATCATGTTCAATCTTCTGTCAAATAGATAAGGACAAATTTCAGTTAAGGAGTACCATACTGTTGTACCTTATTGCATGTCCTGCATTTGTCTTTGTAACATTTGCATTTGTTGAGTAAGAGTAATCAAAGGTGCATTGTTTTGACAAGGGAAGAATTCTTCTCTTGCATTAATTCTAGGCTAAAATGGGGTATGGAACGATATGTTTTGTTCGGGGATGTTTTTCTCAAGTATATTTTGTTCTTGTAGATTTTGTTCAAGAATATCCTACTCAGGGTCACGTGTCTCTTCCTCTCGTTGTCGTTCTTTATATTCGTAATGTTGAGGTCTTGTTTGAAAAATGTCTGTATCAAAGTCCTCCAGAAGTTTAACTCCTTTGCTTGTGAGCATGAGTAGGTATTTTTCTTTGTCATTTTCCATGAGTCTTTCCACAAGCCTTTGAAATGAAGCACTTTCTTGACATTCTTGAAGAAGTTCTTCAGAAATTTTGGTGTCCTCTAGATGCAGACCTTCGAAAGGATTAGATAACCTTTGATTCATGCTAGATTCAATTTGTGCTTTGCTTTGTTTGTTTTTTTGAGAGAGAGTGATAATAGGCATTTTAGAAATATTCTGGGGTTGGTGGTGGTAACCTTGGGAAGCTATAAGTGATGCACTCATCGGGAAAGAATGCTAGATTGATCTTTCCTCCATAATTTATATGTTGACTGAATACGGATTTTTGACAGAATGCTCTACTCTTCAAAGGTTCCTTGTCAAAATCATTTGATTTGTCTTGAATATATAATCATACATGATGAAGGAATGTTCGATGAGATTTGAAGAATTGACGATTGATGTATAAAAATTTATTTCTTTTGGCAAGTTTCAAAGAACTTGGTTACTGTTTCTTCAACTTAGTGTTATGATAAATACTATTTCTTCTCAAAATATGAGGATTAGTCATGCACAAGAAATCAATGGTTTCCTTTGAGTTGTTTTGGATTTAGTTTCTCTTGTTTTGGAAACTTAAGTTTTACTTTATCAAAGTGAAGGCTTAGATGCCCCCTCATGACAAAGTGCATCAAATGATATGGAATAGAGCTTTCCCAATATGGAAACTCGATTTGACAACTTGGAGTTTTAAACAAGTGTGTTTTGGGATAAAAATCTATGTGATAAAAAGGACCTATTTTCCACTTGTGATGATGTTTCCTGATTTTGATAGGATAGATATGTTTATTGTGCGATTAGTTTCAGATTTTGGACAGCTTTTGTTTGATGAGAAACTTGCTTTGGAAATAGCTTTTGATACTCTATTTTTGGTATTCTGATTTGACAAAGTTAAGACTGATGAAAGGAGGTTTTCAAAAATGTTTTCAAAATTTTCCAATTTGACCTCTGTTTTGCCTCCTATTTTTATGGTTTTGACCACGTGCTGAGACAGAGACTCTATGCGCTACAGAAAGTTCTCAAAGCGCTAAGGAAAAGACCCCATGTGCTATGCTGCCCTGTGCTATGCGCTAATTGGTTTCATTGGCTAAATTTGTTTCATCTTTGGTTTAAAATATCATACGCTAATATGAGCCACTGACGCGCTACTGTTTATACTCTACGGGCTAAAGGTTGACTTCCACGCACTAAGTTGATGCTTCAATGTGCTAAACTATTTTTCAGAACACGCTAACTCTTACTACTAATTTTTGATTCTGGTGAAGCACTACTATTAAGACTTTATGCGCTAAAGATAGGGTTTGATGCACTAAAGTATGGTTGCTATGCGCTAAGATGTTTCTCTTACGTGCTAAACTGCCCTGACTTGATTGTTTTTTGCAATTTTTGGAACTTTGTTTTGAGTTTTCAGTGATGATATATGATTTTATGAAGTAACAAATGAAGACACAGCACCAAAGAAGTAACCATTTTTGCTTAATCTATATAGTAAGTGTATGTTTTGCAAGGATGTTTTCAAATCTCCAATGTTTCAACAGGTTTGGATACAAAGAATACACTTCAAAAAGACTCTTTATTCAAGGGTCATAAGTAATACCATAGCCCACTAGTCTCGATACCCCGTCAGCTCAAACAATCATGTCACCCCCTAGAGGGTGCCCAGTTTTTTTCCTTTTGCCAGAAATTAACTCAAAGTGAATTGCTTCACAATTGAGTAGTTATCTTGGGAGATATATGGTGAGCGATCTTGGGGGCGGATTCTTCCCCACCCTTGCACTATGATATTACAAATGTCTGGTTACTGACTCGGCTCAAAGTTTCTATGCTAAGGTTCGTAATCAAGCTTCCTGTTCGACCGTCAATGATAAACTCCCTCAAGAGGCTTCCCAACCTTTAGAACAAAGGCTTTACATATCTCAAGGATACTGGGGGAAGGCTAATTATTGCATGTAACTGTTGAAAAGGACTTTCGTCACTTTCCACATTTTATTATAGTGGGTTGGAACACTTGGCTTCAAAGTTGTTTCCCACTTAGGTCATTCCCTTCACACCAGCCAAAAATGGCTTTAAGAGTTTTTCAACCCCTCAAGAAGGCAGGCCTGCTAAAGGATTTATTACTTGAATTAAAGAAAGCTTTTAAGAGTAGTTTGGCTTTTTGATCACCCAATTAAGGGGAGAGCATATACCTTCCACTTTCGAGACAAAGCACACAAGTTCTTTTTAACCCTTCAAAGCAATGATTTGTTAATCCTATATGGAGATGTTGCTCCATGAAAACATGGTGTTCTTTTTAACTTTTTAAGGCAATTATTTTCTAATTTGAAAAGAAGAACTTGGTCAACAAAATGAACACGATGTTTTGTCAACAGAAGAAATCGAGCGAAAGGGGAAGATCTTCCCTCTTTAATTTGCAAAACAAAAGACTTTTGGGACTGTGTGATTCTTTTCCTTGCTAAGACCTATAATGGATCCTTTTATACACCAAAGGATGGTGAAGTTCTTTTTAATCCATTTGTTTGCAAAAATTTGAAAAACAAAATTGATTTTTTCTATTTACAACCCAATGTAAAAAATTTCTCTCCTAGCAAAGCAAGGACAAATTTGTTTTGTGGTTCTTTTTAAAGCCCAAAATAAAAGTGAGTTCAGTTTTAAGAAGAATTAAAAGAAGCTCAAATTTTAACTAACTTAACTAAGTTAGTAAAAACTTTAAACTATCTTAATGGTCCTAAATTGAGCTCCTATTTGTAAAAAAAATTGTTAGAACCCTACAAAATAACAAGCAAAATCGTTAGATAATCTGTGGACTTCAAGAAGTCTAATTTTGCACTTGGTTACAACTTTTATTTTTTTGCCTCAGTTTGTGATGCACTACAAAACAAACTGTATGCACTACAAAGTAATCTGGATGCGCTATCGAAAAGGCCCGACATGTTGAACTATGTTTCAGATGTGCTACTCTGTTTTTCTCCTACGCCGAGACCTACAGGAAAGTATTAGTGGGGAGGATGTGCTAGAGAATAGACCCCACGTGCTAAATAGTGCACTGGATGTGCTAAAAGAGCCACCAAAAGCGCTAAGGGATGTTCCCTACATGCTAATTCCTATTTCCCGCGTACTTGCAAAAGTGTTTATTTTTTAAAACCAATTTGAATCATGGGGTGGGGCCCCACGGTGGGCGCCAGAAATGTATGTTGAAAAGTTGGTTGATGAAACTTAAAATGTGAAAAATGAAGCTCCAAGAGGCTTGTCCAAATATGCATAGGACTTCTTGGTGCAAGTTATGGAGTCATGAAGAATGACCCAACTTCCCAAGGATGGTTCCATGGTTCTCTATCTCACAAGGTCCCTCAAGCCAATGCCTTTTCTATCAGATCACTGAGAAAAGTGTCTTAGGGATGACAAATGCAAGAACAAGGGATGCTTATGATGTATTTAGTCATGAAAATGCATCCTATCTATGCATGATTCTACAAATGCAATAAACTAGATTATAAGATAACAAGATTAGTAACAATACTATACTAACATGATATACTAGTTTATGAGTTAAGCTAATGATAAAGAGAATAGTCTAAATTGCTTATTAGATTCATTCCTATAACAAGGAGAAGCTAGATGTGTTAATAAAATTGAGCATAAATGAGATACTAAAGCTTGCATGGATCTTAGATAATAGATTTCTTAGATTCATGGATACTCAAAATGGAGGAAGGAGAGCTCTATTTATATCAAAAATAGGGCAATGGATGGCCAAGATTGAAAGAGTTAATCAAGGGTCAAGATTGAAAGTTTTCAATCCATGTTTTCAATTTTCACCAATGAAATGGTGACAATTGTCAACATAAGGATGCTTGAGAGGAGATGTAAGAAGAATTAAATGCTTGAGAAGACCTCATGGTTACCCTAGGAGGTAAGGGTTAAGGTTAGGTTAGGGTTATCCATTGGATAAAGCTTTTATCCAAGGGGTAAACTCTTGTGGAAAGGTTAAAGGAATAAATATGGTCAAAGCAATAAATGCTTGATTAGACCCTTGGGTTAGATGGAGGTTAAGTTAGGCAAAAAGTCTCTAACCATGCCACTAAGGGCTAGTTACCCATTAATGGTTTGAAGACTTTGGGGACAAATTTGTAAGAGTCCTTCCAAATTTGGGAGCATTCAACAAGTTAGCCTGTTGAATGGATAAAGGCTTTAATGCATTTTGAAGACTTTACTCCAAATTTGAGAAGTGACCTCCTCAAATTTAGGGAAAGGGGATAATTGATGGGTTTGGGTTAATCGATTAAGATTAGATGGATTCTAGAAGAAATTAGGAATAGGGTTAGGATGCAAGTGGGAGATGTAGGAAAGTGCAAGTGGGTGAGGGAAAATAGAATTCAATTAAAATAAAATTAATTTATTTCAATTTGGTTGCAATTTGGGAATTTTAAATAAATTAGATTTATTTAATTGGGGTAAACTATTTAAGTAAATGTGAATTTAATTACAAAGTAGAGAGAAGGGTTTTAATTAAATAAAATGATTTATTCAATTAAATGATGCAAAAAGGGCTTAAGTGAATTTAACTAAAAAAATTGAATAATTTACTTAATTAAATAGAGGAATGAGAATAAAATGAACATTAAATATTCATTTAGGAATATGGTCATTTTTATATGTCCACTAAGTATGTGAGATAATTGTTGAAGAAGTTTAGTATGGATAATTCCAAACTGGTAAGTACTCCTATGGTGACAAGTGAGAAATTATTTATCAGGGATACTTCTACACCAGTAAATCTGACAAGGTACAAGTCTATGATTACTGGTCTATTATATCTAACTCAGACTAGACCTAATATTATGAATGTAGTAAGTATTGTTTAAAGATATCAAAGTAATCCTAAAGAAAATCATGAATGTGTAGTAAAGAGGATATTCTAGTCTTTGCAAGGAACAACAAAATATGGTTTTGATAACTTAATGATGATTGAATAGTACCAAACCGGTACTGACAGGAGGGTGAATCAGTATAGGCAAAAACTCAACCTTAAACCAGTTTGTCAACTAACACTTATGCACTGACAGACAAATAGTTGGACCAGTCCTTCAACAAAGTTCAATCGGCATAACCCAGTGTAACTAAGACAAGCAAAGACCGGTTGACACTTATCTTCTCAAATAATCTAACTCTTCATTCTCATTTCACTCTAATGCATGAACAGGCAATCTACCATCAAAGATGTACATATTACAGCAAGATCAACATGCATCACCACTTAATCAGAAAATAATCATAACATCACACATGACACACATATTTTTCATGTGGAAACCCAACTAGGAAAAACCACGGTGGGGATGAATACCCACAAGCTTGTTTTTGAACTCTTTGGAAGTCCACTCTATTAGGAGCCTTGTTCGGTTAAAGACAAATACAATAGGTTCTGTTAGGAACTGATCCTATTAGGGATCACCTGATTAAGGGATGGCTACAATACCCGGTTAAGGGTTAAACCCTGTTAAGGGTACCTTGTTAGAGGATTTCAAGAAATCAATAGCTAAAGGATATCAATGACTCAGTAGCTTCGAGTTACCTTGTTAAAGGATTTTTAACAAGCCGGTTAAGGCTACCCTGTTAGGGGATTTCACAACTGTTGAAATAGTTAAAGATCAATAGGTATATCAATGATCTGATAATAGCACTCAATGCCAATGCAGATCCACTTAAGCTCCTCTTGACCTTCTGCACTTACACTCTATAGATATGACTTCTCTCCTCTGGTCAGGCAAGAATCACGTATCGCTTCTCTTAGATATACACACACAACTTTTTCCAACAAACTCTGAAAGAATCACAACATCAACCTTATAGAAAATAGTTAGGTCGAAAGCATAAACCCTAAACCCTAAACCTAATAGGTTAAAGAATTCAAACGGTTCAATCCTGACCGTTGATCATACTATATTGAATGCAACAGTCTTGATCCAATCTTAAGATATTCTCCATCATTTGTTTTCCACCGATTTCATGGCAGCTAATAACCCATCACACGTTATCACCATTTACAGACTTCGCACATTCTCGAGGTAGATAGGAACACTCTTCTTTATGAAAGATCCTTCACACGCACAAGGCTTACATGGCAACACTATCTGTTCTTCGTTATCATGCTAACTTCATCACATAAAGATCACTGATTGAGTCACACAGGATTAAGATACTCCAACCGGAAATCCTGAAGTGGAAACTACCTACCAACCAGTAGTCATACAATGCTACCATGTGCTGGTTCCCATAAATACATACTGGTTCACCTTGACATGCCGGTTCACCTTGAACAAATATACCTTTTTACTTTGGCATATATACCGGTTCTCACATATGCCAGTTCTCTCTTCATATCACATATTGACATCAATGACAACATACAATATCATTATGTCCTCATATCGGTTCACATAATGCCAACAATCTCCCCCTTTGGCATTGATGGCAATATACAAAGATATCTTTCTGCAAACTCATCTTCTCCGCTAAACTTCTTCTCCCCCTTTGAAAACAATGCCAAATTGGAGGCACAAACATCCCTATTCCATTATGTTGCTCCCCCTAATGAGTAGCATCCTTCAACACATCAATAAAAAAAAATGACTGTGTAGTACCTAACTGATGTGGAGCGTATGCTTTTAGAGCACCTCTTGAAGGGGCAGTACCCCTAATTCACCTCTTAAGTATGTAAATGTAGTCTTTGGGAGAGACTTGGTGAATATGTCTGCTAACTGCTCCTTACTGGAAACATGCTCCAGTGCAATCTCTTTGTTCTGAACTTTTTCCCTCAAGAAATGATACTTAAGCTCAAAATGCTTGGTTCTAGAATGTAAAACCGGATTCTTGGAGATATTAATTGCACTAGTATTGTCACAAAATATGCTTACCGGTTCAGATATAGGAATTTTGAAGCCATTCAATACATGCTTAATCCAAATTGTCTGAGTGCAATTCATGAAAGCTGCAACATACTCCACTTCCATTGTAGACTGAGAGATACAACTCTGCTTCTTACTCATCCAGGAAACTAGTCTACCACCAAGGAAGAATGCACCATTGGTTGTGCTCTTCTGGTCATCTACATTACCAGCCCAATCAGCATCTGTGAACACTTTCAAGTTGAAATCCTTGCTATGGATACCACAATCCATAGTCAACAGTTCCCTTCAAATACCTAAGAATCCACTTGAATGCAACCAAGTGGGATTCTCTTGGATTTTTCTGGAACCTTGCAGTAATGCCAACTGCATGTGCAATATCTGGTCTGCTATGCACTACATATTGCAACTTACCAATCATTGATCGATATTCCTTCTCATCAACCAATGCGGAATCATCCTCTTTTGATAATTTGCAACCGGTCACCATCGGTGTACCAACTGGTTTGCTATCTTCCATGCCAAATCTCTTCAACACCTCTTTGACATACTTGGACTGAGTGATAAATATTCCATCTTTCATCTACTATATCTACAGTCCAATGAAGAACTTAATCTCCCCTATGAGTGACATCTCAAACTCTTCCTTCATCTCATCAGCAAACTCATGACTCATCTTGTCATCTCCACCAAAGATAATATTATCAACAAAAACTTCACAGATCAGGATCTGATCTCCTTTAGATTTCAAGTAGATATTGCTATCCTCACTTGTTCTCTCAAATCCAATCTTCACAAGATGGGAATGTAGACATTCATACCATGCTCTAGGTCCCTGCTTTAGACCATATAAGGCTTTATGTAGCCTACACACCATGTCACTGTCTTCAGATAGGGAAAACCCATCTGGTTGCTCTATATATACCTCCTCTTCAAGTACACCATTTAGAAATGCAGATTTTACATCCATTTGATATACTTTGAATCCTTTAAAAGCTGCATATGCAAGAAGCATACAAACTCCTTCCAATCTGGCTACAAAAGTAAAGGTTTCTCCATAGTATTCTCCTTCTTCTTGAGCATATCCTTTGCACACCAATATGGCTTTGTTCCTGATCACTGTGCCATCCTCATTCAACTTGTTTCTAAACACCCATTTGGTGCCAATGACATTTTTATGTTTCAGTCTGGGTACCAAGGACCATGTACCATTTTTCTCTATTTGGTTAGGTTCCTCTTCCATTGCCTTGATCTAGTCTTCATCTTTATGAGCCTCTTGGAATGACTTAGGTTCAAATTCAGAGATCAACATGAGTTTTCTCTGATGTTTCTTCTTGTAAGGATTCCTACATCCTTATCTCCTATGATCTACTTAGGATCATGATCAGCTTGACATACCGAGGAATAGTCTTGACTCGTTCTTCTTGCTTTTCCTCTTCATCCTCATCTTCATCAGTATCAACATTCACCAGTTCAGGAACACTATTACTGGTACTCAGTTCATTGACAATTGGTTCCCAGAAGGTTGCAACCGATTCACTTACCGCTTGCACACTGCCATTTCCTCAATTTTCTCAAAGGTTTCATCAACTCTTACATTGATGCTTTCCACAATTCTCTGAGTCCGGTTGTTGAAACACTTGAGAGCTTTGCTCTTGGTGGAATATCCTAAGAATATTCCCTCATCACATTTCGCATCAAATTTGCTCTGGTGTTCACTTCTCTTGATGTAACATTTTCTACCAAACATTCTAAAGTAGCTAACCACAGGTGTCTTACCAGTTCAATACTCATAAGGAGTTTTATCCTTACCTTTCTTGATGAGTACCTTGTTCATTGTGTATACTGTAGTGCTTACCGCTTCTCTCCAAAAGGTGTGAGGAACTTTTCCTTGAATCAACATTGTTCTAGCTGCTTTAACCACAGTCTGGTTATTCCTCTCTGCTAAGCCATTCTACTGTGGAGTCTGAGGGGCAGACAGTTGCCTCTTGATGCTAAATTATTCACAATACTTGTTGAATTCACCAGAAGTGAATTCACCGGAAGTGAATTCCCCTCCTTGATCAGTTCTTAGACACTTGATCATTTTACCACTTTCCTTCTCCACTAATGCTCTGAAAGCTTTGAACTTCACAAAGGCTTCAAACTTGTCTTTCAAGAATGTGACCCACATCATTCTTGAGCAGTCATCAGTGAGAATCATGAAGTGCCTATCACCCTGCACACTCCTAGTTTTCATAGGACCACACAAATTAGTATGCACAAGATCAAGCAAGTTGTCAGCAGTGAAAGATTTTCCTTTAAAGGTTGAGGAAGACATTTTCCCTAATTGACACTCTCTGCACAAGGTATTATCTATTTTTCTTAGCACCGGCAACCCTCTAACTGCCTTGATCTTACTGGCCTTTACAATGTTATCAAAGTCTACATGGCAGAGTCTCCTATGCCATATTTAGCTATCATCAAATTTAGCCATAAGACATGTACTTATATTTGCATTTAGATGAAATAGGTTACCTTTGGTCTCCATGCTGGTGGCCACCAATTCACCATCTTTTCCTTTGATTCTGCAAACTCCATTCTTGAATTCTAGAGTGAGGACACTGTCATTCAGCTGGGCAACACTCAGAAGGTTGTGTCTGAGACCATCAACCTAGTACACATTGTCAGCACTACTCTTTCCATTCAAAGAGATGGACCCTTTGCCTTTGACCATGCATGGTGCATCATTGCCAAAATGAACCACACCACCATCATACTCCTCCAAGGATAGGAACCTCCTCCGGTCACCAGTAATATGGTGAGAACAGCCACTGTCAATGATCCACTCATTGGAATTATCAAACCAGGAGACAAGAGCCTTCTTGTCTGACACTTCTTCCTTGACAGCCACAAACACAATATCTTCATTTTCTTCATCCTCTGATTCTTCATCTATGACATCTTCATCAACTGCCATAAAACAGTTTCTCTAGTTTCCTCCTTTGAATTTCTTGAACCTTTCTGGTTTATCCTTGTTGTCACTATTAGGATAGTTCATAGAAATATGTCCTATCTGGTTACACGAAAAATATTTCAAAGGGAGCTTACCTCTATATTTACTGGTTCCTTTTGGAAATTTCCTAGCAAGAAGAGCTTCAAATTCCATCAGAAACTCCTCATCATCCATTACTCTGCTTTGACTTGGTTCACCACTAGTGCTTGCTTCTTTTCCTTTCTTGGATGGTATAGTAGAAGCTCTAAAAGTTGATTCAGTCTTTTGAACACTGCCATCAAAATTATTTAGCTCATAGGCTGTCAACTTTGATATGATGGAGTCCAAGGATACTTTAGTCTTGTCTATTGATCTCAGCTCTTGAATAGCGGCAACCCTTATTGCAAAGACCAGCAATAGGGATCTCATGCCTTTGCTTACCACAGTGGAGTCTTCTATTTTACCACCTACACTCTTGATATCTCCAACAATGGTTTTGATTCTTATTCCATACTACTGAATTGTCTCACCTTCAACCATCCGCATATCTTCAAACTTCCCTCTCAAGGTTTCTTCCTTAGCCTATTTTACATGTTCATCACTGCCATAGATATTTTCAAGAGCATCCCATACCTCTTTGGGATTTACCTTGTCTTGAACATCAATAAACTCAATGTCAGATAGACTACTAATAAGGGCTTCCATGACTTGCCCATTTTCTTGTATCTCTCTCTTTTGATCATCAGTGAGAGTACCGGTAGGGGAAACATAGGGATTCTCAACATAACTCCAGTGTTGAGCACCCATGCTTTTGATGTAAATCTTCATTCTATCTTTCCATATACTAAAATTTTCTTTGTTAAACTTTGGACCTTCCCTCTTCATCATCACAATAGGATCTTTCCCTCAAGCGGTTAAGCTTATAACATAGAGGACTTGAAGGACGCTCTGATACCAATTGATAACTTAATGATGAATGAATAGTACCAAACTGATACTGAGAGGGGGGGGCGTTAATCAGTACAGGCAAAAACTCAACCTTAAACTGATTTGTCAACTAACACTTATGCACTGACAGACAAATAGCTACACTGGTCCTTCAACAGAGTTCAACTGGTAGAACCGAGTGTAACTAAGACAAGCAAAGACCGGTTGACACTTATCTTCTCATATAATCTAACTCTTCATTCCCATTTCACTTTAATGCATGAATAGGCAATCTACCATCAAAAATGTACATATTATAGCAAGATCAACATGCATCACCACTTAATCATAAAACAATCATAACATCACACATGACACACATATTTCTCATGTGGAAACCCAATTGGGAAAAACCACGGTGGGGATGAATACCCACAAGCTTGTTTTTGAACTCTTTGGAAGTCTGCTCTGTTAGGAGCCTTGTTCGATTAAAGACAAATACAATAGGTTTTGTTAGGAACCGATCCTGTTAGGGATCACCCGGTTAAGGGATGGCGACAATACTTGGTTAAGGGTTAAACCCTATTAAGGGTACCTTGTTAGAGGATTTCAAGAACTCAATAGCTAAAGGATATCAATGACTCAGTAGCTTCGAGTTACCTTATTAGAGGATTTTTAGCAAGTCGGTTAAGGCTACCCTGTTAGGGGATTTCACAACTATTGAAGTAGTTAAAGCTCAACAAGTATATCAATGACCTGATAATAGCACTCAATGCCAATACAGATCCGTTGAAGCTCCTCTTCACCTTCTGCACTTACACTCTGCAAATATGACTTCTCTCCTCTAGTCTAGCAAGAATCACGTATCTCTTCTCTGAGATACACACACACAACTTTTGCCAACAAACTCTAAAAGAATCACAACATCGACCTTATAGAAAATAGTTAGGTCGGAAGCATAAACCCTAAACCCTAAACCTAATAGGTTAAGGAATTCAAACAGTTCAATCTTGACCATTGACCATACTGTATTGAATGCAACAGTCTTGATCTAATCTCAAGAAATTCTCCATCATTCATTTTCCACCGATTTCATGGTGGCTGATAACCCATCACATGTTATCACTGTTTATAGACTTTGCACATTCCTGAGGTAGATAGGAACACTCTTCTTTATGGAATATCCTTCACACGCACAAGGCTTATGTGGCAACACTATCTGTTCTTCGTTATCATGCTAACTTCATCACATAAACATCACCGATTGAGTCACACAGGCTTAAGACACTCCAACCAGAAATCTTGAAGTGGAAACTACCTACCAATCGATAGTCATACAATGCTTCCATGTACTGGTTCCCATGACTACATGTCGGTTCACCTTGACATGCCGGTTCACCTTGAACAAATATACCGCTTTACTTTGGCATGTATACCAGTTCTCACATATGTCAGTTCTCTCTTCATATCACATATTGACATCAATGACAACATACAATATCATTATGTCCTCATACTGGTTCACATAATGCCAACAGGTTTATGGTATTCTAAAAATGATGATTTCACTTTATGTGCGTATAGTGACTCAGATTGGGAAGGTGATACTGATGAAAGAAAGAGCACTTCTGGTGGAGCTTTCTTTCTTGGAAAGAAACTGGTTTCATGGATCAGCAAAAAATAGTCATGCATTTCTTTATCTACTGCAGAAGTTGAGCATGTTGCAGCAATAACTAATTGCACTCAAGTCTTGTGGATGAAGAAAATGTTGAAGGATATTAAGGTAAATTATAGTGAACCGGCAGTTATCTACTATGATAACTCTGCAGCAATTGACATGTCTAAGAATCCAATATTTCACTCTAAGACTAAGGATATATCAATAGAGTACAACTTTCTGAAGGACAAGGTAGAAGAAAAGGAAGTCAAATTGGTTTATGTGAACACTAAAGAACAAATTGCGGACATATTCACTAAACCGCCATCTAAGGAATCATTTGAGTAGTTGAGAGACAAGTTAGGGGTTTCTGCCCCTCTAAAAGAGACTTGATAGATGTAGTTTTATCATCAGTTTGGCATGCATTATTAGATATTATTCATTCTGACGCTGATGAGTGGTGCTACTAGTCAGGGGGTGTAGTCTCTGAGGTTTATATTATTGCTTTGATTTTTTTTGTCATATTTCTGGCATTGATGTCAAAGGGGGAGATATATTGATGTGAAAATAAAGAAAAAGGAGTTGTATACATTAGAGGGAGAGATTTATTCAGAACTTTACACAGATATCATTTAGATTGTTGGTTGTCTTCCAAAGGGGGAGATTTATTTGACACTTCTTGGTACTTAGATGTTTTTCACATCTAGTTTTTTCCATCAATGCCAAAGGGGGAGATTGTTGGCATTATGGACAAATTGATTATGTGTTGCATTGATGTTTTCTCATTGATGTCAATAGTAGTTATTATAGATGGTTATCGACAGATAGGTTTTGGTTACTAGTAGAAGATCTAGTGTTACTGGCATAGGATATTATCTGTTGGACACTTCCGGTATGTTTGGATCTATGGAATGTGATTGATTACATGTGATACATGCTTTTGGACCATGTTTTGGTCAGTTGGTATTGGCTTGATAATTGGATGCTATCATATACTCTTGTAAACCCTTACTAGCATTTGTTTAAGGCTCTACTGGTAGAGTTTTCACTGAGTAATCATGATAGAATGCATAAGTGGTGTTGGTGTGGCTTCTAGATGGATTTTAGGATGCTAAAGATTTTCTATGATCATGCTTCAACCACTTGAAGACATTCCTTTAGCATGGTGGACCCAGAATAGGTTTGGTGTCTATCTAGGTTATGGACTAGTATTATGCTAACGTGTACTCTAAACATTATTGGGATCTTTCAGGATGATTTATGGATTTGTAAATGTTGTTATGGTCTTAAGCCGACATGGCATATCATTGTAAAATTGATTTATGTAATGATATTATTGTAATATCTTTTAGGTGGCCAACCTAGTTGGTTTAGGTATTAGGGTTGGTATAAATGTTGTAAGATCTCATTGTATATCGTGGGCAAGGAAATGTAATGTGTGAATATTATAATATCATTCAGGAGGAGGATTAGGTTGATCATTGAGGATCAAATTGGTATTAAGGAAGAGGTCAAAGGCCTCTAGTATTGAGCTTAACTGGGACTGTAATTAGGCATGGTAGACGCTATCTCTGGCAGTTCACTCTATTGGATTGTTGTCCAAATATCTTGAGGTGGTTTTATCCTCTATAGTCAGTGAGACTCTTTTGTAATGAGAAGTATGCTCTATGCAGTGTTCCTTCCTACATGTGTAGTCTCCTCATTGTATCACATACTTTCTGTAGAAGTATCATTTAACTGTGGGTAGGATTCCCACCATGGTTTTTCCCTTTCCGGGTTTTCTACATAAAAATCATGGTGTTATGTGGTATGGTTGCTTTGCATTGTTTATTTATTTAATTATTGTGTTGCATTATTTACCAGTATCTTTGTCTATTGGCATTTGTTTCTACTTTACTAGTATTTGAATACTTATGTGCTCTGGTTTGAAGTTGTATTGTGGATTAAATGTTATAATCTATTAACAACAAATTCACCCCCCCTCTCAGTTGTTCATCGGTTATCCTAACACATTTTTCATTTCATCTGTAAAACTATTTCTCATGACATCATTACCTCTAAATATGATATCTTCTACAAATACTTTGCTAACCAATATTGCATCTCCTTCAGATTTGAGATATATGTTACTGATCACTGGTTCTCAAAAAGCCTATCTTCATTAGATGTGTATGAATCCTTTCATACCATTCTTTGGGTGTCTGCTTTAATGCATATAATGCCTTATGCAATCTACATACCATTTCTTTCTCATCAGTCAAAGCATAACCATCTTGTTTCTCAATATAAACTTCTTATTCCAGTATCCCATTCAAAAATGTAGACTTAACATCCATCTGGTATACCTTGAATTTCTTATGGGCTTCAAATGCAAGTAAAGTCTGACACCTTCTAGTCTTGCCACTGGTGCAAAAGTCTCACCATAGTCTTCTCCTTCCTCTTGAGCATAACCTTTGGAAACCAACCCAACATTGTTGTGAACTACAACACCATCTTCATTCAACTTGTTCCTGAATACCCATTTAGTACCTATTACATTTTTATTTACCGGTCGGGGTACTAGGGTCCAAGTGTTGTTTTTCTCAATTGTATCCAATTCCTCCTCCATAGATTTAACCCAATTATCATCACCAAATGCTTCCTGAACAGTTCTTGGTTGAATGATGGAGATCATGCAAGAGTTTTCTCTCACTCTTCTTTTAATTAGTACTCTAGCATCCTTATCTCCAATAATCTATTAGGATTGTGATTCAATCTTACATATCTTGGAATAACATGATCATTATCTTCAGGTTCAACTTATTCATTATCATCATCTGAAGAATTTATATGTTCTGATTGAATTAGTGCATCAAAATTTGTTTTGCTGGTTTCAGATTTGACAGTTTCTGGTTCCAAAAACAAAATGCAAGGATCTTCATCCTTCTTCTCGAAACTTGTTTCCTTTGAGACTTCAGGATATTTATCCACTCGAACATCAACACTCTTAATAATTGCCTATGTCTAGTTTTTAAAACACTTGTAGGCCTTACTCTTGGTGGAATAGCCAAGAAATATACCTTCATCACTTTTAGCCTCAAATTTGCTAATATAATCACCTCTCTTAATAAAACATTTTCTTCCAAATATCTTGAAATAACTAACATTAGGTGATCTTCCATACCAGTATTCATAAGGATTCTTGTCCTTACCTCTTTTTACCAATTCATAGTGTAGACAGTTGTGCTAACAACTTCTCTCCAAAACAATTCGCTACACCTCCTCGTATCAACATTGTCCTAGCAGCTTCAACAACTGATCAGTTGTTCCTCTCTTCTATACCATTCTTTTGTGGTTTCCTTGGTGGATAAAGTTGTCATTTGATACCATTCTCTTCACAATACCTAATTAATTCCTCAGAAATAAATTCACCACCTTGATCTGTCCTCAGAAATCTTATCTTCTTACCGCTCTCCTTCTTTGCTAAGGCCCTGAATGCCTTGAACCTACCAAAAGCTTCAGTCTTATCCTTCAAGAATGTGACCCACATCATCCTTGAATAATCATCAGTGAGGATCATGAAATATCTATCACCTTGAATTCTTTTTGTTCTTATTGGTCCACAAAGATCTGTAAGAACCAAATCTAACAAATGCTCCATTGAAAAGGATTTTCTCTTGAAAGTTGAGGATGTCATCTTTTCTAATTGACATTCTTTGCAAAGAGCATTAACCAGTTTGTCCAACTAAGACAAACCTCTCACTGTCTTTGACTTACTCACTTTAACAATGTTATAAAAGTTTATATGTCAAAATATCCTATGCCAAAGCCAACTATCATCTATCTTTGCAATTAAATAGTTGCTAACTTTAGGATTAAGGTCAAATAGGTTACCTTTAGTTTGCTTCCCGGTTGCAATCACTTCACCTTTATTGTCAAAGATTTTGCATATACTATTTTAAACTCCAGTGGGTATCCTTTGTCATTAAGTTGTGCCATACTCAAAAGATTGTGCTTTAGACCTTAAACCCAGTAGACATCATCTGCACTACTCTTCCCATTAAGAGAAATAATTCCCTTAGCTTTAACCATGCAGGGTGAGTCATTACCAAATCTTACAACTCCACCATCAAATTCCTTCAAAGAAAGAAATTTTCTCCGATCACTAGTCATATGATGTGAACAACCACTATCAAAGAAAAAAAATCATTAGATTTATCCTTCCTGGATACTAATATCTTCTGGTTTGATATCTCTTCTTTAATAGCTACAAACACTATATCTTCATTAGCATCACCATCAGATTCTTCATTAGTGATACCACCATCAACAAGAATAAGACAATCTCTCTTTCCTTTACCCATATACTTCTTGAATTTCTCTCGCTTGTGTTCATTTTCACCATTAGGATAGTTAGCAGCTATGTGTCCAATCCTGTTGCATGCAAAACATTTCAAAGGCAATTTACCTCTATATTTTCCTGTACCTCTAGGCAATTGCTTGGCCAATAATGCTTCAAGCTCCACTAAACTATCTTCATCATCAACATCTCTACTGGATCTGGATTTATAACTGGGAGTGCCATCTCTACTTTTTCTCACAAATGGGTTAGAAATAAAAGCTCTAAACACAGACTCAGATTTCTGTACACTACCATCATAACCATTCAATTCAAAAGCAGTAAGTTTTCCAATGATGGAGTCAAAAATTACCTTAGTATTGTCAATGGACTTCAGCTCCTGAATGGATGCAACTAAGATAGCATAGACTGGTAGCAATGTTCTTAGTACCATAGTGATCACTGTGGCATCTTCCACTTTCCCTCCTGCACTCTTAATTTCAATGACTATATCTTTTATTCTTTGACCACACTGCTGGATATTCTCACCTTCAGCCATTTGCATGTCATCAAACTTTCCTCTTAGACTCTCCTCTTTAGCAATCTTAACATGTTCATCACCTCTATAAATCTCTTCAAGTTTTTTCCATACCTCATGTGTAGTATCTAGACCCTGAACATCTACATATTCAACATCAGATAGGGAACTAATAATGGCCTCTAATGCTTGATGATTTTCTTGTTGCTCTTTCTTTTGATCATCAGTTAACATCCCAGTGGCTGCAATATATTTATTATTGACTTCCCAGACTCTTGATGTAAATTTTCATTTTGTCACTCCATATCCTATAGTTCTCTCTATTAAACATCAGACCTAACAAGCTCTGATACCAATTGATGGTATAAAGAAAGAATAAGTATCCTATAGATTACCAAGAGGGGGGGGGGAGTGAATCAGTAAACTAAAAAACTGATACAAACTTTCCCAAACTAAATTTCAATCTCTCAAAGTAAAATTATCAATAAAAAACCACTGTCAAGACAAAAACTCATAAGATAAACCGGTTGACTATTACAATAATTTAACAGTAAACAACATCAAACTTATAAACATCCAAATTCTTTTTCATATGTCAACAAACTTCATTTCTCAATACTTTTGGTTATCATGACTTATAAAAAATATTTAGGTAGTTAATCAAATCATCCATAAGATCATAACCACAGAAACATTCACCACTTGACACAAATATTTTTGATGTGGAAACCTAAATGGGAAAAACCATGGTGAGATGAGACTCACAAGATAACTATTTGAACTATTCTAAAGTTCACCCTGTTAGGAGCCAAGCTTGTTAAAGCTTTACAAAAGTCTTGTTAAGAACTGATCCTGTTAAGAACCAACCAGTTAAGGGATTGACTACAAATGCCTTGTTAGAAGTAATACCCTATAAGTAGTAACCTTGTAGAGGATTTGAAAACCCAAACTAATGGATCACCTTGTTAGAGGATTTAAATAGCACCAAGCTTGTTAGAGCTTACTCGGTTGAGGGATTTCAATTTTGCTGTAATTGTTAGAAAACAATAGGAGTTTGTGATCTGTCTGAATATCACTACAATTGATTGATCAGATCCCTTTTATGCTCCTATCTACATTTACTCAAACTATAGATACATCTTTTGGTTCGGCAACCACACACTCAACTAATCTTTTTCCAACTCTTAAACTAAAGAACTTCATAGACCTTATAAACAAATCAATTAGGCTAGTAACACAACAAAAATCTAATTATCATAGAGATTACAAACAAATAGGTTCAAGTATGACCATTAGATCACATAGCAATCTCTACACATTAATCAAGAAAACCTTGACTGCTCCTTGATTACCACTTCATCGATCTCGATAACTCATCATGCGCTTTGCATTATATGCAATACACTTTGCTCATTCCCTAGAAAAAAATTGTTACAACAACGTGCCAAAAAACACTTGAAATTGTCTGTTGAAATGTGGTGACTGATAAAAAAAGTACTATACACTCAGCACATATCCTCGCCGAGGAAAATTTTTTTTGGGGTATTTTTTGTTGATGAAAACCGACATTGTAATAAAACCCTAAAAAGGCCAACTTTGATTGTTGCCCTAAAAATGCATGTTATATGTGGCTAGGATGCTTAAGGCATTGTAAGGTTGATGTACTAGTTTTGCTGGATAATAAGAAAGATTGGACGGCTATGTATGGTGGACGTAACCCATTCTAGGTGAACCATGTTAAATCTCTGTGTTATCTGTGTCCTATTTTATTCCTTTATCTTTTGTATTTAAATTTGCATATAATTGTTAGTTCATATTTTCTTCAGATCTACTTGAAACCCTAACATTGTCTTCATACAATAATCATACGTGTCACCATCATTATCTCTCATCATTAGATCATAAACCAACATAACCAATTCAACAACCTTAATCAGTTAGGGTTTAACAAAAACAACAGGTAGGGTTTACCAATTAAATCAATGGATAGGGTTTAACCTTTTTATCGGTTACCAGTTCAACTCACAAACTTACATACCATTTATAGTTTCCTTCACTTAGCTCATCCTACTGGTTACAAGACAATATCAACAACATCAGCAATATCATTAATATCATTACCGGTTAAGTGACATCAATGACAACATATCATATCATTAATGCAATCTTCATGCAAATACCAACAGAAGATATACAAAGGAGTTAATCCTCCTCTCAACAATAATACTAATAATAACAATAATAATAAACCCAATTTTTTGAAAAGAAATCAAAACATCGTCAATGATGGGATAGTGGATAATAATAATGTGAAACTAAAGTAACCAGTTTTCAATTTATCAAATTACATAGAAACCATTCAACAAGATAACAATAAACCAAAACCAACTTTTAATAAAAAAATTCCAGGAAATTTACCAACATAGGTGAACCACTTCAACATTAAAGACACTTCTTGCAAACAAGTTGATTAACTTGCCAAAAGCAAGAGACATTGAACCCAATGTTAAGCTTGCTTGGTGGAACAACAACCATTATTGTGATTTTCATCGAAACAAGGATACCTAACAGATGATTGTCATCGGTTAAAACATGTCATCCAAGATTTGATTGGCAATGGCATCATAACTATGGATGGACATAAGACAAATGAGTCACACACAACTTTAAAAACTCTACTTCCTAATTATGAGAACGTTGAGTCATCAACAATGCAAAATTGCATAGATAAAGAAAAATTGAGCTATGTTCATACCTATGATAACGTGGTCAATGTGATTCTAGTCAAAGAGAAACAACAACAAGATTCATATCATATCTAAAATTGTGGGACAATGAGTGAGAGTAGGAGCTGGTGCTAGGTTTTTGACCTCTGATGCGAATGGGGAGGATTCAGATGATGATGAGGATGATCTTTCTTGGATGGGCACCTTGGCTAGGAGCCTCATCATCTTGCTTCTAGAAGATGTGGATCTGGACAGCTTTCTTTGGTCTAGATCAGTTTCTTTGGAGGTTCAGCTTCCCTGGCTCCTTGTTGGGGTGGGTGTTTGGGTTAGTACTCTTGAGTGTGTGGTGGTTCGAAGCCCTTCTTTCCCAGCGTTGGCAGAAATTTCTCCATCTAGTGCCTACAGGGATAGGGCTTGTCTAGTGTGTTTTGTGCCCTTCGTGGGTCCTCTGTTTTGTCTCTCTATCGTTGTCCTCTCCTAGATATTTATCCCTGCTTCTCTTTTTGATTTTATCTTCTTTCCTATGGAGGTGGATTGGTTTCAGGTGGATATGCCTAGGGTTTTAGTGGCTTCTTGGTATCCTTTTTCTCTCTCTTTGTCTTTAATGTTGGTTTTACCTCCTATAGAGATGGAGATTTTCTTTGTGGTTAGAGTTGGATGTTCCTTTTCTAAGGCAATTTTGTTTAATAAAGGTTATTCGGATTCTGGGTTGCGGATGGTGTGGCTTCTCTTTCTGATGGACCTTTTTCCCCCTATTGAGGTGGGGGTTGTTCCTTTGGAGATGGAGTTTTACACCTACGGTGGATATGTCTGTTCTATGTGTACCCTCGATGCTTCCCCTGTTGGTTTCTTTATGAGGGTTTGTTCTCTTACAACTCACTTCCATGGTTCTCCTCTTGAGGTGTTGTGACCTCCTATTCAGGTGGAGTGGTTGCATGGTGATTGGGTGGTTAAGGGGTTTTTTGGTCAAGTGGCCAGTTATGATGCTGATGGTTTGGACTGGTGAAGGGATGTTGATCCCCTATTTTTTTTTCTACTGGAGAATAGAGGATGGTCGGCTTTCTATTTTTCTTTCTCTTTCCCCTATTGAGTTTATGGGTGCCTGTCCAAAACCTAGTTGTCCAGCAAAGCTTCACTATGCCTTCTTTTGGTCACAGGATTTTGGTTTGTGGCCAACAAATTGGGTCTCTCTATGGATGATTTCCCTCTTTTCAACCCCTATGGAGGTGGGTCACTATCCTATTGAAGTGGATGGTTTTTTTGTTGTTAAAGGTGTGATATATTACTTTGGGACTGTTGGTTATTTCTTGGTGGTTTCGAGATCCATTTAAAAACCCAAATTGAAGGTTAAGGGAACCTTTTAAAACCCCCATGCTTATGTCTAGTTGGATGTTGACAGTTTTGAAGGGCCCAACTTAGATTGTGTTAGTCTTTGGTTAAGGGTCGAGCTAGCCTTTTGTTGACCTATCTTTTTGTATATGGGTTGGAGAACCCCAAAAATCCTTGATGTTTGGTTAAGGGAGTCTATCAACCTTATCTAAAGGATTAGGATATGTTTCCAATAGGTTTTGTACTGATTTTCTCTTAGTTTGGCTGGCTTATTTCTGATTGTGGTTGTGTTGGCTTTTGGCTGGCACTAGCCAGATTTATTGTTGTCATCTACTAATTTTATTTGCCTAACTTTCTAGTAGAAGTTTCATTATAGGTTCTAGATCCTAGTTAAATTTGAGGGTTTCGGGTCCATTCAAAACAAGTTCTATGAGGTTTTGGGTCCCCCTCAAAACCTATTTTTCCCTTAATAAAAATTAACAACAAGAACCCACTCATGTTATCATAAGAAGCAAAGCCAAGGTTAGTTTGTCGGGTCCTACTGTTAAGATAACTGGTGAACAACTAAGAGAAGGGTGAGGTGAATCCATTGTTAATAGATTATGAAAATTTAATCACACAAACCTTTTACTGGAAAGCATAAACCAAATACCAGAATAGAAAATTTATCAGTTAAGCACAAACATAAAACATGAACCAAATACCATTCATCCACAACACATAACACCAAGATTTCTATGTGGAAAACCTAGTAAAGGGAAAAACCACGATGGGAAGCCTACTCACAATCAGATAATACTTCTATAGTATGTAATTACAATAAGGGGCCTGCATCACAAAGGAGACTCACTGAATACAAAAGAAATATAGACTACAATCTGGAAATAAGAATGAGCTGCAAGAATAGCATCTCCTATGCTTGAGTATAGTTCTAGTTAATCTCAATACCAGAGGTCTAAAACCTCTTACACAAACCTAATTCGATCACCTATGATCAACCAGACCTTCTACATATGATTATAAATTTATTCACACACAGATAATCCCATAACCTTTTCTTATGCCATGATCTACAAAGATACCTTAAATCATATTCATACCAACCCGAGACCTAAACAATTAGTTCGGCCACCTATAAGATGATATAATAAATTCATTATGTAAATCCACAAACCAATGATAAACCAAGTCCCTCTAAGACCAAAACAACATTAACCAAATAATAAATCTAATCGGTAATGCATCGGGAGCATCCGCCACCATGTTACATAAGCTAGTCCATAACCTAGCAGAATAAGACCAGATCTAAAATAGGATGCCATAAGCCAAATGAAATACTATTGATCAACTAGAAAACAAACATGATAACCATTAGCATTCTGAACACCTTCTAGAAGATGTACCAACATCACTTATTGAATTCATCAAAATATCTTCAATACATCTCTGCTTGTAAAACCCTTACCAATAACCAAAAGGCTCACTAGAACATATGATAGTTTCTAGATCACCATATCCCAAACCAACTGAATGTGACAAGCATATGAACCCAATCAATGACCAAAAAAAACCAATTCCACCAATTAGAATATACCATAGACAAATCTCTTGATCATCATCAAAGTCCAACCACTCTACCGAAATTCGGTAGATAACCAAATAAGCTAGTGTTGACATCAATTACAAACATCAATATACCACATAATCAATTCCTCCAAATTTCCAACAAGATCCCCCTTTCACATTGATGGCAACACTAGATGTGAATAACATCCAAGTGCCAAGAAGATGTCAAACAAGTCTCCCCCAGCATGATATAACGATGAAGTTTTGAACCAAATAACCAAACTCTCCCTATGATTGATATCTCTATTAAGCTCTATTTTGACATGAATATATCTCCCCCTTTGACATAAATGCTATAAATTTGACATAAACATCAAAGAAAAATCATAAAAACCTCTAAACCATATAGCTGACTACTCCCCATGAGTAGTAGCACCATCTCATCAATCTGAAATGAATAATAATTCTGATAAATGTATACCAGACTAATGCTAGTCTGGATCACTCAAGGCTTTACTAGAGGGGTAGAGAGAAGGAAAAAATCTCACAGCTTCAATCCTAGCTACCAGAGAAAAAGTTTCATCATAATAAATTCCTTCCTTTTGAGAATATCCTTTACAAACCAATCTAGCCTTGTTCCTTAGAACTTGTCCATATTCATTTAATTTATTCCTAAAAACCCATTTAGTTCCAATAACATTCTTATTTTTAGGTGAGGGAACAAAAGTCCATGTGTTGTTCTTTTCTATCTGATCCAATTCCTCTTCCATAGCCTTTATCCAACATTTATCTTCACATGCTTCATCTACTGATGCCCATTCTATTTGAGAAATTAAACATGCCTCTTTAGCTGCCAACCTTCTTCTTGTCATTACTCATTTTCTCTTGTCTCTAATGATCTGATCTTCTGAGTGATTCAACCTTACATATCGTGGAGTCATCTGACTTTCTGATTCCCTGATTTGGTCTTCAGTTACTATTGATTTTTTGATACTTCCAGGGTAACTAGTTCAACATTCTATTCTAGTACAAGTGCTATCAGCTCAGTTATAACCATTTCCACTTCCGGTTCTGATTTGACCTATGTTCTGCTCATCCAATTTGACATTAGCACTCTCCACAATTCTCTACAATCTTTTGTTATAATATCTATATGCTTTTCGTTGATTACAATAACCAAGAAATATTCCTTCATCACATCTAGGATCAAACTTTCCAATGGAATCATCTCTTTTGATATAGCATTTACTACCAAATATTAGTAAATACTTAACTGTAGGTGTATGACCAAACCATAACTCATAAGGTGTCTTACTAGTGTCTCCTTTGATATGAACTTCATTGAATGTGTAAATTGTTGTTCTCACAACTTATCTCCAATAGATATGAGGCAAATTAGCTTCCATTATCATAGAGCTAGCCACATCTAGGATAGTTTTGTTCTTTCTTTCAACGACACCATTCTGTTGAGGTGTCTGGGGTGTAGACAACTGTCTCTATATTCCATGTTTCTCACAATAACTATGAAATTCACCGAATGTGAATTCACCACCCTAATCGGATCTTAAGCATTTGATCTTCTATCCCGTCTCTATCTCAACCATAGCTTTAAATATCTTGAACTTTTCAAAGGCTTCATATTTATCCCTTATAAAAGTAACCCACATCATTCTAGAATAGTCATCAATGACTAGCATGAAATATCTATAACCCTAAAAAATTCTTACTCTTGCAGGACCACACAAATCTGTATGAATAAGATCAAGAACATCATTACATTTATCTTGAATACTCTTAAAATAAGTTCTGACTTTCTTTCCCATTTGACATTCCTTACATGTCGGATTATGAGGCTTCACAATCTTAGGTATATCTCTAATTGCCTTAGTTGAACTGATCTTTACAATGCAATCTAATTCATATGACACAACCTCTTATGCCATAGCCAACTTTCATCAATATGTGCAATCAAACGTGTCTTCTCACTGAAGTTCAAATTAAAGATGTTACCTTTAGTCTGAGTACCAGTTGTAATCTCCAATCCAGTTATGTTAATGATTTTGCATTTTCCATCTTTGAAATGTAATTGAAATCCCTTATCCACAAACTATCTTACACTTAAAATATTATGACTTAAACCTTCAACATAATAGACTATCAATATTATGCTTACCATCTAATGATATAGTTTCTCTTCATTTAATCATGCATTCTTTTTCATCTCCAAATTTGACAAGACCACCATCAAATTATTGCAAAGATAGAAACTTCCTTTTATCTCCAGTCATATGATGTGAACATCCACTATCTATCACCCATTCATCCTTGTCTTCAACTTTAGTAGCAAGTGCCTTCTCTTAATTATGAATGATAGATTCTGGAGTATCTTGTTTGATAGACAAGAATACCCATTCATTTCCATTGTCAGATCCACTAGCTGAATCTTTTGTCGGTTCATCATCAGAATCATCAGTTATACCTTCCTCATCAACATAGTAGCATGATTTATTGTTGTTCCTCCCGTACTTATTCTTGTTATGATATTCATGGTTAGGCCTAAAATATCTTCTATCTTTGTCCTCAAAATCTTGAGTTCCTCTAAGAATATCTAGATGTAAAATGACCTATCTTATTACATACAAAACATTTGAAAGATGATTTTCCTTCATACTTACTTCTTGTTGGACCTTTAGGTACTCCTCTAGAAAATAGGGCTTCAAGTTCTTTAATCTCTTCATCATCTTTCTTCATATCCTTCAGTTCCTTTGCATATAATGCTTTCCAATCACTCTTGTCAGTTGATGATGTAGATACCTTGAATGTAGAATCTATCTTTGCAGCTCCTTGAGGACCAAATTCTTCAAGCTCAAAAGAAGATATCTTTCCAACCAAAGTATCCCTGTTAATATAAGTGTTAGACATTGTTTGCAACTCATTAATTGTAGGAGCCTTCATATTTTAATCAGATGGAAAAGCTCTCAATACTTTAAAAACAATCTCATCTTTGCTCAGAGATCCAACACAACACTGAATTCCCAAGACAATTTCATTAACTCTTTCCATAAAAGTTGTAATTCTTTCATCTTCCTCCATTTTCAGGTTCTCATGCCTTACCCGGTAACCATCAAGTTTAGCAATTTTAACAATAGGGTCACCTTCATGCAGAGTCTCCAACTTATCCCATAGAGCCTTTACATATGCTTTTTTTGTTAATACCATTACTTGTTCATCTAAAAGGATGCTCAAAAGGGCTTACCTAGCTCTACAGTCATTTTTAATGTTCTTATCCAGGTCTGTCGGAGGAGGGTTGCCATATGCCGGATCATAAGGTGAATATCCTTTCTTAGTGATCTCCCAAATCTCCTTGCTAAGACATCTCAGATAAGTCTCCATATGAAGCGTCCATACTCTATAATTTGTTTTCTGGCTTGTGCTTTTTAGCAGCTATCTGGCATTGGGTATATTGCGATCTAGACGTATTTTGTGATTCCCGTACAGGAAAACCTTCTTTAGATTTGCCTAAGATTTTTGGAATTCATTTATTCCTCTCAGGAGCAGCTTGTTTCAGATTCGGAGCGTTTCATGTAACGGGTTTGTATGGCCCTGGAATATGGGTGTCTAATCCTTATGGACTAACTAGAAAAATACAGCCTGTAAATCTGGCATGGGGAGCTAAAGGTTTTGATCCTTTTGTTCCGGGAGGAATAGCTTCTCATCATATTGCAGCAGGTATATTGGGTATATTAGCAGGTCTATTCCATCTCAGTGTTCATCCTCCCCAACGTTTATACAAAGGATTACGTATGGGGAATATTGAAACTGTCCTCTCCAATAGTATTGCACTAGGCGGATGGTTCACGGGTACAACTTTTGTGACTTCGTGGTATACTCATGGATTGGCCAGTTCCTATTTGGAAGGTTGTAATTTTTTAACTGCTGCAATTTCTACGCCTGCTAATAGTTTAGCACATTCTTTGCTACTATTATGGGGTCCTGAAGCACAAGGAGATTTTACTCGTTGGTGTCAATTAGGTGGTCTATGGGCTTTCGTTGCTATTCATGGTGCTTTTGGTCTAATAGGCTTCATGCTACGCCAATTTGAACTTGCTCGATCTGTACAATTATGACCTTATAATGCAATTGCGTTCTCTGCTCCAATTGTTGTTTTTGTTTCCATATTCTTGATCTATCGATTAGGCCAGTCTGGTTGGTTTTTTGCACCTAGTTTCAGCGTAGCAGCTATTTTCTGATTTATCCTCTTTTTTCAAGGTTTTCATAATTGGACCTTGAATCCATTTCATATGATGGGAGTTGCCAGAGTATTGGGTGCTGCTCTTCTATGTGCTATTCACGGTGCTACCGTGGAAAATACTTTATTTGAAGACGGTGATGGTGCAAATACATTCTATGCTTTTAACCCAACTCAAGCTGAAGAGACTTATTCTATGGTCACTACGAACCGTTTCTGGTCTCAAATTTTTGGGGTTGCTTTTTCCAATAAACGTTGGTTACATTTCTTCATGTTATTTGTGTCGGTGATCGGTTTATGGATGAGTGCCATTGGAGTAGTTGGCCTAGCTCTAAACTTACGTGCTTATGATTTTGTTTCTCAGGAGATTCGTGCAGCGGAAGATCCTAAATTTGAAACTTTTTATACAAAAAATATTCTTTTGAACGAAGGTATTCATGCTTGGATGGTGGCTCAGGATCAGCCTCATGAAAAACTTCAAGCCTAGGGTTGTCCTTCTGGTAAGCAATTGAAATTGAATGATTAGTCTCCATAGGATCTTCCTTAAGCGGTTAAGCTTCTACAAAGAGGACTAAGCTCTAATACCAATTGTTTGGATAATAGGTGAACAACTGAGAGGTGAGGGGGGTGAATCAATTGTTAACAGATTATGAAACTTTAAGCACACAAAACCTTTTACTAGAAACCATAAACCAAGCATTGAAATAGAAGATTTATCAATTAAGCACAGACATAAACCATGAACCAAATACCATTCATCCATAACACATAACACCAAGATCTGTACGTGGAAAACTCGGTAAAGGGAAAAACCACTGTAGGAAGCCTACCCCATAGTCAGATAATACTTATGCAGTAAGTATGTGATTACAATAAGGGGCATGCACATGCAGGAAGGCCAACAGCCTAGAGCATACTGCTCATAACAAAAGAGCCTCACTGATTACAAAATAAATCCAAACTACAATCTAAAAATAAGAATGAACTACAAGAATAACATCTCCTATGCCTGAGTATAGTTCTGGTTAATCTCAATATTAGAGATATAAATCCTCTTACACAAACCCAATTCGATCACCTATGATCAACCAAACCTTCTTCATATGATTACAACTTTATTCACACACAAATAATCCCATAACCTTTTCGTATACCATAATATACAAAGAGATCTTACTGTTGGTATTTTGCTATGGTTTTGTCATTGATGTCAACACCTACTAAAACTCTGGTACTTTGGAGAATCAACAAACATTCACCGGCAAGCAAGTGACTCATGCACAGTCACCGGTATCTGATACACTGGTAGGATATAATGATCACCGACACTTGGAATGATATGGAAAACACTTGGTTATGTTGAAGACATCATTGAGACATCTTGTCTTGGAGTTTTGTTTATTGGTATATTCATATTTGCATATTTTCTATTACCAGCAAATAGGTCCAAGTTACATAGGCAAGTTTATCTTTTCTAGATCAGCACTGCACGCTATGGAGATGATTAATTATTGTTGTAAATGTATTAAGATGACATGTTGAATCAGTTATTGTAACGAATATTCTATTGTTTGTAAAATGTTTTTATTATAATATCTTGTAGAGCCAACCTACTAAAATTGGTCTTAGGTTATGGTATAAATGTAAGATCTTATTTGTAAGATCAAGTGTGGAATGTGAAAAAGGATTGTGTGAAGGTATATGCAAAAATAAGCAGAGCTATACACACAGACATCATTTGAAGATTGAAGGAGGGTTTTTGTGAAGATAATTAGAACTACACCGGTACTAAATCCAGCATATGAAGATGCTATTTTGTGCAGTAAATTCTTATTGGATTTAACCATCCAACTGTAGTCAGTGTGACTCCCATTTTGTTATTGAGCAGTGAGCTCTAGGCGCTTGGCCTTTTTGCATGTGTAGACCCCATTTATGTACACTTACTATCTACAGTAGTACATCTAATTGTGGGTAAGGTTTCCCACCGTGGTTTTGTCCCTTACAGGGTTTCCATGTACAAATATTGGTGTTATGTGTTGTGGATGACTTTATCTTTATGTTTCATGCACTAATCTTTACCAGTATAGAAACTGTCTATTGGCATATTGAACTGGTTTAACGGTATTAAGCATTAAGTTGGTTAAGTTGTTTTTGGTTTGAATTTATTTGACAATTGATTCACCCCCCCCTCTTAGTTGTCTTTGGGACGTAACAATTGGTATCAGAGCCTAGTACTCTCTTGCATAAGTTTAACAGCTTGAGGAGATCCAATGTCTACTAACTATTTCAGGAACGACAGTCCTAAACTTGATGGAACCAACTATGGAATATGGAAGATTAGAATGGCAACACATCTAAATTACATTGGAAATGACATCTGGGATGTTACAAAAAATGGTTATACTGCTCCTACTCAGAATCAACCCACTCCACCCAACTTGACCTAAGATGAGGAAAATGATTGCAAAGCAAGAGAAGCACTTTTGAGCGCATTATCAGATCAACAAATCATGGGACTATCAGATAGGTCTACTACTAAATTTATTTGGGATCATTTGGAAACACTGAATGAAGGAGATTCCACAGTCAAAATTGCAAAACTTGAAAGCTTCTGGGTCAAGTATGAACATCTAAAAATGGAAGAAGATGAAAGGATTTCTGCTTTTATGGAAAGAGTAAATGAGATTGTTTTGGATATTAAATGTTGTGGAGGAACCTTAAGTAAGGATGACATTGTTTCAAAAGTTTTAAGAGGATTGCCACTGACATATAAAATGAAAGTCACTACTATAAATGAGTTAAGAACAATGCCTAATACATCAGTAACTAGGGATACATTGATTGGGAAACTTTCAGCTTTTGAAATTGAAGAATTTGGTCCCACTGCTACTATCAAGACAGATTTGGCCTTTAAAGAATCAACATCATCTACTCCATCATTTGATAAATCTGATTGGAAAGCCTTTTATGCAAGAGAACTTGAAGAAAGAAAAAAAGAAAATGAAGAACTTGAAGCACTATTTGCAAGGAAAATGCCTAAAGGTCTAGTTGGAAGTAAGTATGAAGGTAAAACACCCTTTAAATGTTTTAACTACAATAAGATTGGTCATATGGCTTCGAGATGCCCTGATAGACATGCTAGACTAAGAGAAGAAGCTAAAAGAACATACAAGCCTAACCCTGAATATCAGAGATACAGATTTAAGAAGAATAAAGACAAATCTTGTTACATTGCTGATGAAGGTGTGACTGATGATTCTGATGAGGATCCGACAGACAATGGATGGGTTTTTGTTGCTATAACAGAAGATCAACCGACACCTACTGCTCAACCGGTAGAATAGGCCTTGGCAGCTAAAGTTGAAGTAAAGGATGAATGCATCATTGATTTAGGATGCTCACATCATACGACATGAGACAAAGGTAAATTCTTGAACTTTCAAGAATACAATGGAGGCTTAGTGAGAATTGGAGATGACAAAGCTTGTTTAATCAAATGTAAGGGTACAATATCTCTTGATGGTAAGCATAACACTGACAATGTCTACTATGTTGAAGGATTAAAGCATAATCTTTTGAGTTTTGGTCAATTAGTTGAGAAAAGATTTCAGTTACAATTTAAAAATGGAAAATGCAAAATCATGAACAGAACTAGTTTGGAAATTGCAACCGGTAATCAGACTAGAGGTAATATCTTTCATTTGAATAATAGTGAAAAGACATACTTAATTGCACATATTGATGAAAGTTGGTTATGGCATAAGAGACTTTGTCATGTAAACTTTGATTGCATGGTGAAAATTATTACTACTAAGGCAGTTAGAGATTTACCTAAAATTGTCAAACCTCAGCATACAATATGCAAGGAATGTCAATTTGGAAAACAAGTTAGAGCTAGTTTCAAAAGTATTCCAGAAAAATCCAATAATGCTCTTGATTTAATTCACACTGATTTATGTGGTCCAACTAGAACTAAAAGCTTACAAGGTGGTAGATATTTCATGCTAATCATTGATGACTACTCTAGAATGTGTTGGGTTACTTTTCTTAGAGAAAAATCTAAAGCACTTGGAAAGTTTAAATTGTTCAAAGCAATGGTAGAAAATGAAACCGCTAAGAAAATCAAATGTCTAAGATTAGATCAAGGAGGAGAATTTACATCTAAGGAGTTTAATACATTCTGTGAAGTGAATGGAATCAAAAGACAGCTATCAGCACCTCAGACACCACAACAGAATGGAGTTGTTGAAAGGAAAAATAGAACAATCTTGGATGCAGCAAGAAGTATGTTATCAAAAGAAAACCTACCACATGTATATTGGAGAGAGGATGTCAGTACAATGGTCTATACATTCAACAAATTTCACATCAAAAGTGAAACTAGTAAGACCCCTCATGAACTATGGTTTGGTAATACTCCTACTCTTAAATATTTTAGAATATTTGGAAGCAAATGTTACATTAGAAGAGATGAGTATATTGGGAAATTTGATCCTAGAAGTGATGAAGGAATATATCTTGGTTATTCATCTAAGAGCAAGGCATATAGATGTTTTAACAAAAGATTGCAGAAAATAGTTGAAAGTACAAATGTAAAGATTGATGAACAATTCAGAGGAACTTCAAGGTATATAGACTTTGAACCGGCAACATAAATTTTGACAAATGAACCTACTCTAAATCCACTAGTACAGAATGAAGATCCAGTTACTCAAGTATCATCTGAGGATTCCACAGTAACTGAGGAACAACATCAAACAAAGACACCCTGGTATATAAGACTGGATCATTCTGAAGATCAAATAATTGGAAATAAGTTTAAAGGAGTTATGACAAGAGGAAGATTGGAAAATGAAGAGGTATGTCTTATTTCTCAAATTGAACCATCATCTGTTAATGAGGCATGTGAAGATAAATTTTGGATTAAAGCTATGGAAGAAGAATTAGAATAAATTGAGAAAAATAACACTTGGACATTAGTTCCCCGACCTAAAGATAAAAATGTAATTGGAACCAAATGGGTATTCAGAAACAAATTTAATGAAGATGTTAAGGTTGTCAAAAATAAAGCAAGACTAGTGTGTAAGGGATATTCTCAGAAGGAAGGAGTTGATTACAATGAAACCTTTGCACCGGTAGCTAGAATTAAGGCAGTTAGATTATTTTTGGCTTTTGTAGCACATAAGAACTACAAAGTATATCAAATGGCTATTAAATGTACATTTTTGAATTAAGATCTTGAAGAGGAAGTCTACATTGAACAACTTGATGAATTTTCTTTGATAGATGACAATGATATGGTTTGTAGGTTAAGAAAAGGTTTGTATGGATTGAAGCAAGCTCCAAGAGCTTGGTATGCAAGATTGGATAAGTATCTTTGGAAGATTGGTTTTACTAAAGGAAATGTAGACAACAATTTATATTATAAAATAACTAATGATGATATCTTGATTATAGAAGTATTTGTTGATGATATAATCTTTGGAGGAGAAGATGGATTATGTAAAGAATTTTCTATTAAGATGCAGCAAGAATTTGAAATGTCTATTATTGGAGAAATAAAATTATTTTTAGGATTGGAGATTTCACAAACTGATAAAGGTATATTCTTGAGTCAATCCAAGTACTTAAAAGAGTTACTAAAGAAATTTGGGATGGAGAACTCTAAACCAGTAAGCACACCTATGACAACAAATGACAAATTATCAATAAGGGATGAATCTACACCTGTTAATCCAACTAGATACAAATCTATGATAAGAGGTTTACTATATTTGACACAAACCAGACCTGATATTATGAATGCAGTATGTATTGTTTCAAGATTTCAAAGTAATCCTAGAGAAAATCATGAATCAGCAGTAAAAAGGATTTTCCAGTACTTACAAGGCACTATAAATCTTGGATTATGGTATCCTAGAGATGAAAACTTTGAATTATGTGCATACACAGATGCAAATTGGGCAGGAGATGTGGATGATAGAAAAGGCACCACTAGCGGAGCATTCTTTCTTGGAAACAGACTAGTTTCTTGGTTGAGTAAGAAACAAAGTTGTACATCTTTATCAACAGCAGAATCAGAATATGTTGCAACAGCAACTAACTATACACAGGTACCATGGCTTAAGCAAATGTTGAAAGACATAAAGGTAAAATGCAAGGAACCTATTACTATCTATTGTCATAACACTACAACAATTGATATATCTAAGAATCCGGTATTACATTCTAAAACTAAACATGTTTCTATCAAACTAAATTTTCTTAGGGAAAATGTTGAAGCAAAGGAAATAAAACTGGTTTATGTGAATACTAAAGAGAAGATTGCAGATATCTTTACTAAACCTCTGCCTAAGGAGACTTTTGAATATCTTAGAGATAATCTTGGGGTCAAACCCCCACTAGTAGAGACTTAGGAAGTTGATGATTGTCATCAACCGACAAAATTAACAGAGAAATCTTTTTTTCCAGCTTTGATGGGAAGCTACTTCTTAGGGGGAGTAGTTGGTATACTAAATTGATTGGTATTTTGTATATGAACTTGGTTTTGTTGTAAATTTGGCATTTGATGTCAAAGGGGGAGAGATTGGTATGGAAAAACACAAGGAAAACACGTGTTTCTCCTAGGGGGAGAGATTATTACTCTCTGTATCTGTATTTTGATTTCTGGTTATGATCTCTTTTTGGACATTGTTGGTTTTTGGTATTTGGCATTTCTGTTTTAGCACTTTGATGGTTTTTCCATCATGTTGCCATCAATGCCAAAGGGGGAGATTGTTGGTATTTTGGTATGGTTTTCTCATTGATGTTAACACCTACTAAAACTCTGGCACTTTGGAGAATCAACAAACATTCACCGACAAGCAAGTGACTCATGCACAGTCACCGGTATCTGGTACATCGATAGGATATAATGATCATCGACACTTGGAATGATATGGAAAACACTTGGTTATGTTGAAGACATCATTTGGACATCTTTTCCTGGAGTTTTGTTTATTGGTATATTCATATTTGCATATTTGTTGTTACTGGCAAATAGGTCCAGGTTACACCGATAGATTTATCTTTTCCAGATCAACACAACACGCTATGGAGATGATTAATTATTGTTGTAAATGCATTAAGCCGACATGTTGAATCGGTTATTGCATCGGATATTGTATTGTTTGTAAAATGTTTTTATTGTAATATGTTGTAGAGCTGACCTACTAAAATTGGTCTTAGGTTATGGTATAAATGTAAGATCTTATTTGTAAGATCAAATGTGGAATGCGAAAAAGGATAGTGTGAAGGTATGTATGAAAATAAGCAGAGCCATACATGCAGACATTATTTGAAGATTGAAGGAGGGTTTCTATGAAGACAATCAGACCTACACCGATACTAAATCCAACATATGAAGATGCTATTTTGTGCAGTACATTCTTATTGGATTTAACCATCCAACTGTAGTCAGTGTGACTCCCATTTTGTGATTGAGTAGTGAGCTCTAGGTGCTTGGCCTTTCTGCATGTGCATACCCCATTTATGTACACTTACTATCTACAGTAGTATCATTTGATTGTGGGTAAGGTTTCCCATGGTGGTTTTTCCCCTTACAAGGTTTCCATGTACAAATATTGGTGTTATGTGTTGTGGATGACTTTGTCTTTATGTTTCATGCACTAATCCTTACCGGTATAGCAATTAACTGTTAGAACTATCTACCAGCATATTGAACTGGTTTACTGGTATTAAGCATTAAGTTGGTTAAGTTGCTTTTGGTTTGAATTTATTTGACAACTGATTCACCCCCCCCTCTCAGTTGTCTCTAGGACCTAACATTTACATCATATTTATACCAATCTGGGACCTAAACAATTAGGTCGACCACCTAAAAGATGATACAATAAATCCATTACATAAACCTACAAACCAATGATAAACCAATTCAGCCTACAACTAAAATATTAACCAAATAATAAATCCAATCGGTAACTCATCAAGAGCATCCACCAACACATTACATAAACCGGTCCATAACCTAGCAGAATAAGACTGAACCTAAAATAAGTTTCAATAAGCCAAATGAAATACCATTGATCAACTAGAACACGAACGTGATAACCATTAGCATCCTAAACACCTTCTAGAAGCCGCACCAATACCACTTATCGAATTCATCAAAAGATCTTCAATAAAGCTCTGTCAGTAAAACCCGTAATGGTAATCAAAAGGCTTACTAGAACATATGATAGCTTCTAGTTCACCATATCCTAAACCAACTAAATGTGACAAGCATCTAAACCATATGAATGACTGAACCAAACCGATTTCACCAATCAGAATTTACTGGAGACAAATCTCATGATCATCATCAAAGTATAACCAATCTACCAGAATCTGGTAGACAACCAAATAAGCTAGTGTTGACATCAATGACAAAAATCAATGCAACACAAAATAAATTCCTTCAAATCACCAACACCTACAACTGATACATCATCCACTTTAAAGAAATATAGTATGGTGGATCAATTACATAAAAATCCCATGCAAATATCTATTTTAGAACTTTTAAAACTTTCACCCACACATAAATAAATTTTAGAAAGAGCGCTAGTAGATACGATGGTACCCAGAGATCTTGGTGTAGATCAGTTTCAAACTACGGTGGGACACTTCACAATGCCTCATTCCCTATCATTCATAGATGAATATGACATGTCTTTGCAACATCCTCATAATGCTCCCTTTCATATTGAAGTCCTTATTCATAAAAAACGTGTTAAACGTGTCCTAATAGATGGAGGAGTTGGCTTGAATATTTTCTCATTAAGTCTTGTTCGTACTTTAGGTTATTCTGAAGATGTAGTTGATCCCTGTAAAAAGATTACAATCAAAGCATATGATGAAGAAGAGTGTTCCTCCAAAGGAACTGTGGTATTACCAATTAGAGTAGGACCCTTGCAGAAAGATACAACATGCCAAGTTATAGACCTTGATTTATAATACAACATACTTTTGGGAAGATCATGAATCATGACATACAAGCTATTCCCTCAACTTATCACCAGTGCCTGAAGTTCTCATACAATGGGTAGAAAATCACAATTCTAGCATACTCGAATCCATTCCAATATTGTAGCAATTTGAAACCAGCACAAGAGGTTATTGTTCCACATAATAGAGAGACATCATCTTCAAGCACACAATCCAAGGAAATATCATTTTCCTCAATCTTGTCAAGTTTTAAAAAAAAGATATAGCTAAGGGATCAAGGGAACGCAGAATATTCACTGTCACAGTTACCACTTTCTCCTAAATCTTATGGTAAACCATCAAACTCAAAACAACAACCAGTTGTAAAACCTCTTCCAATATTTGATGGAGCATTTGTTAGAAATGGGATATTATTTGAAGAAACAAAAGACAAATATGTGCTACAATGGGTATACAAGGATGAAGAAGTTCAACAAAAAATCAATAGCATCAAAATACCTACAAAAAAAAATGGAAAAGGATTTAACATCCTTCAGAAAATGGGATAAACTAGAATGGGTCCTATAGGAAAAATAAAAGAAGGTATCTTAGAACCCATACAACCTCATACTCAGCAGGCTAAAGACAAATCAAGCTTAGGGTATGAATAAGTTACTCCACAAGAAGAAACATCTTCTAGGCAACAAAAAGATGAACATGACAAAAGACAAGAGAAACTTGCAATTAAATGAGAGGAAGCAACTGCCAAACAACAAGAACAAGCAAACATAATATCATAAAAAGAGAGATCTTCTAATCAGCAAGAAACACAAAATAATTGCACTTCCCAAGCAGAGTCAACTTCTAATCAAAATAGATAAGAAACTAGTATAAAGAAAGGATAACTAATAGAAAGACTAACAAAATTAAATATCAACCCAGATGAAGTGAACAAATATGCAAATTACAAGTTGCGAGTGAGACAATTAGCTACAGAAACTTGCTATGAAGAAGATGTGGGTATCGATGTAGTTCATGCGTATGTAGGACAAATGTTAGGAACTAGGTCACTTGAATTAGAATCACTTTCGATCAACTTGGATTTAATTGAGGACGATCAGGAACTACTCATGAGAGGTCATTCTAACAAGAGTATCATCCTAGGTATTGAAATATGTATTGAAGATTTTGACATTTCTATCATGACCCTTAATTCTTTTGAAACATCTCAAACTGAGGATCCCTTACCTATAATACATCTTGAACTTATTAACTGGGATAATGAAGGACATACATGTTAGACATCTCAAATAACTGATGGACAACTAAGAGGGGGGTGAATCAATTGTCTATAAATTATAAAACTTTAAGCATTGAAACCTTATTAGCAGAATACATAAACCAAATACTGAAATAACAGATATAATAGTTAAGCACAAATAGAAACCACATAACATTTACCAATCATCCACAAAAGATAACACCAATATTTGTACGTAGAAAACCCGGTAAAGGGAAAAAACATGGTGGGAAGCCTACTCATAGTCAGATAATACTTCTATTGTAAGTATGTGATTACAAAAAGAGGGGCATGCACATACAGGAAGGCCAACAACCTAGAGTGCACTATTCATAACAAAAGGAGCCTCACTGACTACAAAATAAATCTTGAACACAATCTAGAAAGAAGAGTGAACTGCAAGAATAACATCTCCTATGCTGGAGTACAGTTTTAGTTAAGCTCAGTATCAGAGGTCTTAAACCTCTTTCACCAACCCAATTCGATCACACATGATCGACCAAAACCTCTGCATATGATTACAACCTTATTCACACACAGATAGTCGCATAACCCAAAAACCCATCACTATAACCATAACATGATGTACAAAGAGATCTTACATCATAATTATACCAACCTGAGACCTAAACAATTAGGTCAGCCACCTAAAAGATAATAAAATAAATTCATAACATAAACCTGCAATCCAATGATCAATCAAGTTTTCCTAAGACCGAAACAACATAATCCAACCAATAAATCCAACAGATAGCGCATCGAGATCATCCACCAACACGTTACATAAACTGGTCCATAGCCTAGTAGAATAAGATAGCATTAGGTCCAATCCAAAATGCAACACCACCAATCAATAGGAACACAAACAAGATAACCAAAACCATCTCGAAAACCATCTAGAATCCACACCAACACCACTTATCAAGTGCATCAAAAGATCTTCAACAAAGCTCTATTGGTAAAACACTTACTAGTGACCAAAAGGCATACTAGAACAAATGACAGCTCCCGAGTCATCAAATCTTGAACCAACTAAACGTGATACACTCTGAATAGCATGAATGATAGATCCAAACCAATTCCACAAACCAAAGCATACCGAATCAATATCATAATCCAACCGCTCTACCGGAACCTAGCAGAAACTAGTAAACAACCAAAACAACCAGTGTTTCCATCAATGACAAAATATTAGTGCAACACATAATCAATTCCTCCAATTTACCAACAATAGTGAAATTGATACCTGTCCTAATGACCATGCTATTTCCTTATACCTCAATGCAATTGAGCCCACAACAACTTCCACCAGAGATTTCACAAACACATCTTCTAGTGAAGTGGGTGTCGAATCTCACTCACAAAATTAAAAATAAAGAAAAAAAAATATTATGTCTAATGCTGAAAACCATTTATTGGCAACATTAGACCAAGGAAACATAAAAAGAAAGGACGCATCTAACTGTGAAAACCTCCTTGAGGTGCCAGAAGATGGGAAATTTGACACCTTACCTGAATATTATCAAGAGAGATCATCTATACTAATTGAGACAACAGAGGCAGTCAACATTGGAATAATAGATTAACCAAAGATTCTAAATCCAACAACCTCTCTATCAAAACAAGAACAATAGAAATATCTTGAATATTTTAAAAGATGACAAATCAAATTTTGCGTAGTCATATTCAGACATGCCAAGGTTAAATCTAGATCTTATAATGCATCACCTAAATATTGCTCAAGGAACCAAACCAGTAAAATAAAAATTGAGAAAGATGCATCCTCATATAGCTCTCCTTGTCAAAGCAGAACTGAAGAAATTACTCGACGTGCAGTAGAAGAAATATGGCCAATAAATGACAAGGTGACTAAAAATTTTAGTCACGATAAGTAAAAATGACCAAATTTTAGTCATTTTTTGCAACACAACTATAAATAACTAAATAAGTGACTAATTTGGTCATCGGATAAGAAAACACAACTATAAATGACTAAATAAATGACTAATTTGGTCATTAGGTAATAAAACACAACTATAAATGACTAAATAAATGACTAATCTGGTTATTAGGTAAGAAACACAACTAAATAATTAGTCACATAGAAAAATGACTAAATAAATGAAAATATATTGTAAGTGGGTTTTTCATAATTTTTCCCCTAAATAGATTTATGCATTATACTAAATGAATATGCATATCAATTACAGTTTTGGAATATTCTTGTTGTTCTTAGAATAAAAACTAGCTTTTGCTCCCTTTGGAAAAAGGGTATTTCTGGAAATTCTTAAAACCTTTACTACTCTTCCCCAAGGTCTGTGTTCCATTTCTATTATCTGCTAACACTTCCTTATATAGTATACATCTTTACTATCTCTATCCATCATAATGACTATTTTGATAGTGTTGTGATCTTATTTTGACATGACTATCAAATAAAATCTCCTCATGCTATTGTTGGATCTCTTTAGGTTTCCATGTATGAGTTTATGGGACTAAAGCCTTACCCTTGAGCCTATGTTCATACTTCTTTCTCTTTCAATACCCCATGACCTAACACTAGTATGCTTTTTAAATAACACATTAAAAATTACAATATTTAATGAGATTAAGAAATTTAACTTCAAAAGGAGCTTAAATATACATAACCCAATAATAATTTTTAATGAGTTGAGCATGGATTCTTATCCATTGTATTGTTTTATAAATAAACAATAGATTAAATATTTAGAATATTAAATTTTGATCATTTTAAAAATTTATTAAAAAATGAGCCCCACTACTAATCTACAATTATGGATTGGGGGATAAAATAAAATCATATTAAATTTGTATATAATGTTCTTGTTTTTAATAAAAAATTAATATAAATAAATTAACATTAATAGACTCTATTATTGTGAAACTCTCATTGTTATTATAATTTTTTTAGCCAGAGGTGTTTTTATGAGCTCCCGCTCAGACATGCCCATCATATTTTTAATGACAGGATATCCTCAACCAGAGAGGGTTTGTGTGCCAATTTGATGGCATGAGGCATTTTATGTTTGAATGCAGGCTGATGAAAAACTGAATGCATCTTGTCTCGCTCAGAAACAAATGTCCTTTGTTGAGTATTTTACTTTCTTGAGTGCTCCGTATATTTATAAAGTCGATAAATTAATGTCTTACTATTATTTTTCGATTTGGGATTTTACTATTCTGTTAATGCCTATACATATTGTAGGGAGTGAATTCCAAATTCCGTCCCTTAGCAAACAATTTGCTCACCATTGTGATTTCGGTGGTTGGAGGGAGTATGGTGGGCTATTGCCTGCAATCAATGGAAAGAGCATGCTTATGAAGGTAATGAAAGTGGTCGCCTTAGTTTTTTTTCGTGTAATGAATGAGCTTTGTGTTTTCCCTTCAATTATTTTTGCTAATATTGAATGAGTTTAGGATTCTCCAGAAAAATACATTGTACTTTACAACAAAAAAGTTTATAGTTATGGTGGCTATAGGAGTGGGGAGCATAGTAGTTAAGTGGGTGGATATTTATCGCAAGGGATACATTGACCTATGGTTGGTTCCGGTCCAACAATGCATGCAGGTTCTTCGACCATTTTGCTTAGCAAAAGTCGCAGCTGTCATCAAAGGGCCAATTGTTAGGTGTTCGAAAGTATATGCTATAATTCCCAACTCCTCCATCACAACAGATTTGTTCAGTGATTCCAAAATTCCCATCGAAATCGACAATAAAGTTCTCTTCTTTTTTAATCTCATTGGCCAAAGATAAGGTATATAATTTTTTCATCTCCTTGCACCATTTAGGATTTCGACAATATTATGACTTTTTAAGATATCAGTTGTGCACTGCAACATCTTTAGGGTAGCTCTATGTGGCATGCAATACCTGAATCATTCCTTAAGAATTGTCATCTTAAATAAAATGAGTGATGGTCAATATGCCAAGTTGTTTCTATCTTTAATATGTTCAAGTCTTCAAATTAGTGATTACAATTCAACGTGTAATATTGTGCAGTCATTGTATTTTATGAGATGACATCTCTTTGAGGAATTGTATATTTTAGGTGTCTTGACTATGTTTTCACATTTTTTAAACATGTCTACCATGGAATTCATAACTACAAATACTCCTTTACTTCAAAGCTTCCATTTTGGCACAGGCAGGGAGATTTCTGGCAAATGTTGTGGTGGAATCTAGCTTTGCACTTGCCAATTGGTTTTGCTTGAATTTATCGAAATCCTTATCAACAAATCCATTTTTATTGATATCCTCAACTTGTTTTGAAGAATTTTTTCAAAGCAGTTATGATCACTAGGCTTTCACATTTTGCATAGATGTCTACAAATATAACATCTAATAAAATCTCCTTCTTTATGTTTTGGTGGATGTCGAAGCCCTGTTGAGAAGCTCCACTAACTGTCGATTGCATTTTCAAAAAATTAAAGGGTAAATAAACTAGCATAATTGATTTAGAAAAGTTAATTAGTTACATAAGAGCCAACACTTAATGTGTTCTAAGGTAAGAAACAAAGGCAATGTTTACCCAACTTTATTAATTAGTTGAAAAGATTGAATAGATTGAATAGACCAATGATTATAATATGTGGGTACGTCTGACTGTACAATATAGTGTATTTTTTTTCACAAAATTGATTTGTCTAACTTGTATTTCTTTATCATAATTAGCTCGTCAATGACAAAAGAGAGTCTCGAGAAATATCTGGTCAGTGAGAGTATTGTAAATTTGATGAACAATAATTTTTATGTAGCTGTTTTGATTGTCTCTTTCTAAGAGATGGCCTATTGACGTAACACATCTAAATGGAGAGGGATATTAGAGAGTCTTTCCAAAAATCATCCCTTGAGTGTTTCAATTGATCACTGACAATATTTCAATCATAGATATTCCATGTGTGAAATAATGGGATCAAAGCTAATAAAATGGACACACTTTTGAGCTGTTCACTCAACCCTTACTATATAGGGAGGTAATCACATGGATGAAATGTTGAGATTTAAACTAATGAAATGAAATTTGACAAAACCCCTTTAACTGCAAACATTTAGCATGATCAAATCCCCCACCTCGGTAATCTATTTTCTAATTTTAAGGTTTACACTAAAATTCATACATAATTCTCTTTTGCTGCTACATAGGTCTTTGATAGTGTACTCTTCATAGTGATGGTGTTGTCTCCTATTTCTCTGATCCTTCGTGGATTGTAGTAATGGTTCATGCTTGGCTCTCTACTCCATGTGACCGTGTTAGTGTTCCTGGGCTATCTCTACTCCATGTGACCGTGTTAGTGTTCCTGGACTGTTATAGCCTTGAGGGTGTATGATGATTGCTCACATTCTTTATACACCTTCATATCATTGTTTGCCTTTATTAGCCTTGTTCTTGTAAGGCAATGGGATATTTTGTCATGGTTGTATTCTTGGTTTGTTCATCTAATCTACTACTCATTAACCTTGATATGCATGCTCAAAGTCATATGCATGCTCAATAATACTTTGAAGATTATCCCTCAAACTATAAAAAATGCTTACTAAGACGATAATGACTAGATCATAGGTTGTGACTGCCTATTTTATTTTGATTTACTAAAGTTCTCTAAGAGTACCATGGAAAGGGTTTATTCATTACCACATTAACTTCTATTTGTATACTGTTCATTATGTTTGCTACATACATGGATTCACTGTCATGGTCTTATCAGAACTTTGCTAGGTTATGGGCTGCTATAAATATCATTCACAGTGACTTTTAATAATGAACTCTTGTTTCTAGTCTGAAACAGTCTTTTGAAGGTTATCATTTTTATTGATTCATGGCTCTATGAGGCTGATGGCTATCATTAAGTTTCCCTTCATAGGTCTAAGACTATTATGAATCCCTTTTTATTTGATCCTTTGAACTTTAGCTATGTCTATACCTTTGTTCTTTAATTGCCTTAGGGTATTGAGCCCTATGACTTTTCCTTTGAGTCTGCTCTAACAGTTGATGCTTCTTTTGATGACTTCTAACTAGTCTTCTTAGTTGTTCATGATCATCTCCAAAGTCTCAGATTCTATTAAGGTGCACTGGTGAGTGTCTCTTGTAGAATGTTCTCATGTTTTCCCTTGGGAGCTCTTAGACTGCTTGTGGTAGTCTTTGACTGTCATAATGCTTTTTGATTGCACTCTATGATATATGATTTTATTATGAGTGACTATAACCTTCTAGGCCTTTTCTTCATCACTACAACATTGTCTTTGACTATCACAATCTTGAATCTTATAGATTTTTTCAATAACTACAAACTTTCATGTTGCTAAAGTGACTGTTTTTTTGTTCTTCAAACTATCTTACTTGTATTCCTTACTAGCAGACTTAAAAATATTTTATAGCAGACCTTGAAAGAAGAGAACCTTGCTTATTTTTTACGTTTTTCTTTTCATCCTTGCCATTGTAGCCATTATTCTCATAATGCCACAGCCCTTGGCCCTTTTGTTATGCCATCCATGTCTTTGGTGTTTGGAGAATTGTACTTTGGACTATTAGGGTTGGAAATTCCCTTATGGCTGTGATTGTTTATGCTAAGCTTTGTAAGCTTTCACTAATGCCTGTGTGCTAGTTGTTCTTCTCCTTTGTGACTATTATTGTTCTAAAAGATTGTCCGAAGCCTTCTTTCTCTCTTTTGACTGAGTTTATCTTCTTCTTGAATGATGGCTTATTCGTAATAAGTCAAAAAAGAAATGAATTAGCACTTCATATTGAAAGCTACTGAGTAAAATTTAAAGATTTAGTAGTACTCAAGGTCTAAGAAGGTTTAAACAATATGATCAATTGAAGAAATATAAAGAGAAACAAAATATTGAATCGTAGGCAATCCAATATTTCAAAGTTTAAAAGAATGCTCTAGTAAGATGCAAGCACTTAGTGCTTGAATGTGAGGGTTCTTTCCATCGCTTGCACAATTTATTTTCTTATTTTCAAAGTATTTATGTCCTAGATGTAAAGCATTATCACATAAATATTTCAAACTATGAACCTAGAGAGAAGATAGTAGAAAGCTAGGTTGAATTTTTCAGAGTGTTGAATGAGATAGAGAGCAAATAAACCATCCATATAATTCCAAATAATACGTGAATGCTTTGTACACACTAATAAAGTCATTTTTTTCTGCAAACATGTAGGTGAGTAGTTAAAATGAAGAGTTGTATTTATAGAAACTTTACATATATAAAATAGGAGCTTACTGGGATAGTTGATGCTTTGCAAAAGTATTCTGAAGCATTTAACCATTCACATATGTTCCTTGTACCTGATGACACAGTTTCAAGAGCCGAAACATGAAGAAAAGGAAAGGCATTCCAATTATATATTTTTAAATAAATTATGCACTCAGAGGAACGTCATCAAACTAAGCTACATATGCATCCCATTTTGTCCGAAACTAATCTTCTATGCATGCAACAACATAAGGTCCTCTCCAAATTCTCCTGGAATGTTGAAAAGTAAGTGTTTTAGGTTCAAAAATTATCATCATTACAAAAACAGAATATATTAAAATATAAATAACTTATCAGATAAAAAATAAAGCGACAAAGAAGGATTTAATTGGCTGTAGATATCTTTGCCATCAACTCAAAACATATTTAAATTTTTTTTTGCACAGTATACAAGACCAATAACATTTTGTTGCTTGAAAGTTGGAATTATCAACATTATTCTACAAAATGATTTAGTAATATGTAGATTTATACAAATATATATATATATATATATATATATATAAGTTTGGAACAATTTTCTAACTTTGTTGCTTGATTGGTGGCTACTCATTTTTTTATATCTCAAATGAAGTTTAAAACTTTAACTTGATTGAAGGTTCGATTTATAACATTTAGAACAAACACATGTAGAACTCTCTTCACCGTTGGTCTTCCAATTCTAACATATAGTGGTGGAGTAATAAAGTATAAAATTTTAAAAGCTTGTAGCTTGCTTAGCTTTCATGGCCAAAATCCCAGGTCTTGAAAGCACTAAAAATTTATTCTACATATATGTATATGGATATGCATATGCACAATACAAAAATGTAAAGATTTTTTACCTTGACTTGCTCGACTAGTATTCTCACAGTGGTTGCACAACACTAACAACAACAAATCCATTTATGTAAGAAACAAGAGAAATTAGGATGGAGAGGAAGTGGCACTAATCTTCTTTTAGAACAACACTCAGTGAAGTAGGAAGGAGGAGAAGAATTTTCAAGACAATATTAAGTATCTCAAGTTGATTTATGTAGAATGCGGAAGAACAATTTAAAGACAATATTGAGTCTCTTAGGTTGACACATGTAGAACAAAGATAAGCAATTTAACCTAGAATAATTATAGGATCGGTCAAGGCTTCATTGCTGAAAGACTTGATAAATTCCTATAAATTGATCATTGGTATGTTCTAGGGTAAATTTGGTAGCCTTCTATCTTTATAGAGTGGGATTAGACCATTTAACTATATCTCTCAACATTCCAACTAACCAAAAATCCAATAATATTACATTCAAATTCAAACTCATGTAGCTAAGTGAGCAAAATCTAAAAGCGTTTGTAGCAATATTGAGATGAAGGGAACATTCCTTTCACATAGTCATGTACTGAAACTGGAAATATATGAAAGGTATTTGAGAAGCTGGAATCAATAGTATTTGGGTAATGTTTTCCAACTGTCCTTGAAACTAACATCTTACCATGTAGAAGAACAGATTAATATGAGTTAGAAATACTCAAGACACGATCATTGATATCCACCTTCTATAGTAAATGGAACCAATTCAACAAACTGAATAAGATTTAACAAAAAGTATTTCTAGTTGTCTAAATCAATGTCCAATGATTAATAATTTGGATATATTTTTTAAAAAATTGCATGATTAGAATATCATAAATGTTACCCTATGCATATATTGGTGAGACAAGAACAACCTAGTTTAGATCAATAGGTACCACCGTAAGGTCATAAAAACTCGGTGATAACATTAGGTCATAAACTTTCAAGTTTTACATAGAATGAATGTCCAACCTCATGCAAAAAATTTGGAAAAAAAACTGATTGATAACAAAAATGAAATGAAAATCAAATTGTAAACACTATGAATGGAAAACTATATACAAATAACTTGAGGTAAAATACCTACTTTTCAAATTAATCAATAGCCAATCACAATCAGAATTTTTTCAGATTCTAAAAATCCTTGTCCTAAAAATTCAGGTATTATTTCTTAGTAAATAAGAGGTCCAACATAAAATGATTGAACTTGAAGAATACTTCGAACCAAATAGTCCCATAAGATAAAATATAAGGACAAGACATCTTGCAAGCAATGAAGATAAAAAAATAATGACAAATCTCAACATACGAAGAGATAGGATACTTCAACACATTCAAACTGAGATACCAAAGCCTTCTTGTGTATCATTACATTAATTGCACAAACTATAAAATTGTTAATGGATAAATTATGGTTTGCACAATGAAACAAAAGGATTACCAATTTAACATACCAGAGTTTAGTAATGATAACATACGACATACAAAAGATATGATTCAAATGTTTCCTTTATTAACTTTATGTAAATATACAAGTTCATAAACCACTCTAATAAAAGTGTGAACATAATGTTCTCCAAAAGCTTCTCTAGAAAATTCTCTAGATTTTCTACTGTCAAAAGTCTCCTTTTACAATACAAAAGCCTTCAATTTAAAGGCTTGAGAAAATAACTACCTTGTAACCACTTAGCCTAACTACTTAAGATAACCACTTAGAACAACAACCTTAGTGATCACTTCTAATAATTACCTTTTAGGGGTAGATTAGGATTTGCCAAACTTTAACAGAAATTGAGCATAAAGTATAACTTGTAATTATAATATTGATACAAGTCACTCTTACAGAAACGTAACTTGAAACTACAACTTTCAAGTTGGGGTTTTGCTAAGGTTCTTATCCATCTTCATCTATTTCATTTGTCATTGTAACTTTCCCACCACCAATTCTACAAACAAATAATCCTGAGGTCCTTCTTAAAGGTGATAAATCTCCTTGTTTGGTTTGCAAAGTGTCTGCACATGAATTCAAACATCTATGCCTTTAGAAGAAATGCATTAACAAACTTTAGTCATCTTTTCTTATTACTAAAGTTATGGATCCGACCATTTTGAATTGAGCTCACCAACATAATCTTCCAAATGTAATCTTCTCCTCAACTTTAGTTACAAGAGATTGAATTGTTCAGGTTTCTTCTTTTAATACACTAGCATTGCCAACTTTGCCTTACACTTCAACCAACCATTACACTTTATTAAGATGGATATCATTAAGGCATGTGTCTGAGCAATTCATATCTTTGTTTGTGTTTCCATATTTTTCTTTTGTGCATCGTTGCAATTATTTCACAACCATGAAAAAACATGTATTTGAGGCATACTGTCAAAAGCTTGCATGTTGTTTGATGCATACTAAGAAATCATTGAATGCCATGAGATGGCATCTTTGTTATAGTTATTGCAGACATGGAACTATTAGACAGTTCAAATATTCGGAATACAACTGAGAGGGGGGGGTGAATCAGTTGTCAGCAGATTACCAGACCCCTAAGAAATTAAAACCTTAATACTCAAACACATAAGATCAATACTAGAATGCATAAACCAATTACCAAAATATCAGATATACCAATTAAGCACAATCAACAATTAGAGAACAAATACCATCCACATGACACCAAGATTTATACGTGGAAAACTTGGTAAAGGGAAAAACCATGATGGGAAGCCACCCAAAGCTAGATAATACTTCTGCTAGTAGGTATGTGATTACAAATTGAGGGGCCTGCACTTGCTAGAAGGTCAACATCCTAGAGCACATTGCTCATTACAAAAGGAGTCTCACTAACTACATAAAAATCCAGACTACAATCTGAAAGAAGGAATGAACTACAATGATAGAATCTCCTATGCCTAAAGACAATTTTGGTTAAGCTCAATACCGAAGGACTAAATCCTCTTACATAAACCCAAATCGATCATCACTTATCAACCAAATCCTCTACATGAATGATTATTAAATTATTCATTCGCATACCTCCTTGCATATGAACTACAATGAGATCTTACATCATATATATACAAACCCTCAACCACAAACAATAAGGTCAACCACCAGACAATAAAACAATTACATTTAATCATAAAAAATGTCAGCGTGAGACCAAAAAAATAATATCCAACCCATAAGTCATCCTGGAAACCCATTGAGAAGACCAAACAACACGTTACATTAAGTTCATCCATAACCTAGATAACAACTGGCCCAATTTAGCTCCACACATGCTAAAGCAATGATCCCAATCAACCAAGTCTCGGACATGATCACCATCAACATCCTGAATCTCTACTAGAAGTCGTACCAAAACCACTTATTCACAATATCAAAAGATCTTCAACAAATCTCTGTCGATGAAACCCTCACTGGATCAACAAACCAAGCTTACCAGTGTACAGGATAGCATCCGATCACCAAATCAAAACAAACTGACTGAACATAAATATTAGTAGCATGAATAGCAGATCAAAGCCAATTCCATAAGCCAAAGCATATTGGAGTATACCGGATCATCATGATCTAATCCAACCAAAAACCAAACAACTTATCAGGACCAAAAGGATACTAGTAAACAACCAAAATAGCTAGTGTTGACATCAATGATAAAACATGAGTGCAACACATAATCAATTCCTCCAAATGGCCAACAATCTCCCCCTTTGGAATTGATAGAAACACTAGATGTGAAAAACATCCAAGTGCCAATAAATTCCTAACAAATCTCCCTGATGTAGAGCATCTATCACAAACCATAAAACCTTCACTAAAGGTTATTACTGACCCAAAACTAATACAAGACTTTAAACTTGAATCAAGAGGCATATAAAAAGATCAACCACTCTTATCAAATACAAATCAATTTCAAAGGTTATATTCCATCCCTACATACTTTCATTCAATATTTCAGATCATAACATTCACCATAACATGAGAGAACAAATTCTTTATTGCCATGGAATACCCTAGTTCAGGGTTTCATCCTTTAAAAATTGTTTTCACCAAAATAATCACAAAATATTCAATTATTAATCAAATCAAGTCAGAAAAAAATCAATGGAAAGATGATTCAAATACCTTTCCAAAATTAAAGACCTTTCTTTATTAAGATTCCTCATGTGAACATACCAAATGCTTCAACCAGACTGTTGCTACCTTCACCAGTCTCCCTTTCCCCATGAACTATAACAAACAGTCATCAATAACTTTTTATATATTCTTCCTAAATAAAATCTCTCTGGTCACACTTTATAATATTTATTTATAAAACTTATCTCAAATTTTCATCCCAATCCAACAGTTAAAGAAAACATTATGAGCATTTTCCCAAAAGTGGGTAACCCTTGGCAAGGTTTTGACAATTTTTGTAAAAACAAACATATCTTGCCAAATACTCCACAAAAATTCATAATAAAGGATTCATATGAAATATATTTCATTAATATCATTAAATAATATCTACATATAAAAATTACACCAAATGTGATCCTCCATGGATCTATGATAGTCACAAATTCCTTAAAACCTTATGATAGTTTGAGGGTTTGATGGATAATCTTTGTCAAATCCCCTCCAAACTACTCTACCCTCTTTATTTTGATCAAACATAGTTTGATAAACCATTTATAACTCATTCCTAACTAGTCTAACCACCTCATTACCAATGGATTTCATTTTTACACTTTTGTTGCACTTTTTGGCAATGTTGCAACTTTGCAATTTTTACATTTTTTGCATTTTTGACATAAATGACTCTAACCCTTACATTGACACTTTTAATACTTCAAGATGGACCAAATATGATATATTTGGATAAAATGGCTCATTTATGTTGGCATTTGGCATTATAACAGACAAGGGGAGATTGTTGGTATTTCAATAAGGATATTGAGAAGGTTGTTGATGATTATGGATAAAACTGATTAAGGATGTTTACTATCTTGATATTATTATTTTGTCATTGATGTCAAGAAATTGATTTTCTAATTCAGTATGATGTTGCCATATCTTGAGAAGTATGATTTGATGAGTATAAAGATTTCGGTAAAAGACACAGAAAGAATATGATGAATAAGGGAAGAAATAAGTTATTCAATGGGCAACTATTACCGAGTAAGACAATGATGAGATCATGATGATTAGATTGTTTTGATATCCTACATATGTTATTGATTGAAAGGTTAATAATATACTATGTTATCGAGCAAAGAACCTAGTCGGTAAACCTTAAGGTTATCGCTATCGGTTAATGAAGGCAGAATGTCTACCGAGTGAAGTTTAGTATTTACTGAGTTGCAACCGAGTAATAATAGAATGCATTGAATGAATAAAAACATTATTTAATGAAGGAAGTTGATGAGTTGGCTATGATTAAATGATTGTTATGTCATGAATGAAGTTTGTTAAAGAATCTATGGCAAAGGAAAATTGGTAGGAAGATCTACAACTTAGATTGAACCGCAATACCCTAGCACAAGTTCCAAGAAATGTATGCAAGTTCCAAAGCAAGGTAAAACGTTTTCAGATCGAAGGATACATTGAACCTGGACAAAGTTTGAAGATCTGATGGCTATGATTGATCATGGGAAATGTGATCAAGGAGATTAAGCGATTGGTGAATTGTTTATAAATAGGGAACTGTTGATAAACAATGTATGCGGGCAAGTGTATGCACAGGGATGCTACATAGTGATTACCAAGCACAAAAGCTTGAAGACCTGTTTTGAATAACAGAGTATAGATCCCAGTAGATGGACAAGATTAGTTCTATGTCTATATTCTATTGAGCAAATAAGAATCTTCTTTAGCATTTTAGATGTGAAGTTGCAGATAGATTTTTATTGCTGTTATTTTGTGAAGTGACAGAAAATCTCTTAACCGAGTGGATTTAACAGTCTTATTTGTAAAACCCTCTAACAAGGTGACATTTTGATTGAGTGTTTGAAATCCTCTAACAAGGTCACTTCTAACAAGGTGAAGATCCTAATAGATCTGAGGGAAATCCCTTAACCGGGTCACATCTAGCAATGTGTTTGTAATCTTTAACAGGATTTGCTTTTAACCGAGCATACTCTAGAAGAGTATATTTCTTAGTGGATCTGAAATCCCACAGTGGTTTTTCCCTATTTGGGTTTCCATGTTAAATCTGGTGTTATGAGTGTTATAATTTTTATATGCTTTTGCATTTGCATGTTTAGCAGTTTTGGTTATATTACTGAAGTATATGTTACCGAGGTTGAATCTGATGTTTTTATGGAAGATTAAGTTTGTATGATTCACCCGCCCCCCACCCCCCTCTCATCTTATTAGCTTGCATCTGTACTCATCTTTAAGTATCAGAACTATCAATTGGTATCAGAGCTTTGGACTCTGGAAGGAAAATTTTAAAGGTACTTGAGGAAGAGATCCAAAGATGTATAAGAGGGATGCACTGAAGCTGAACAAGTCAAGTGTCTCAACCTGGTAGAAAAGGATGAAGTTGCACCTATGAGGAGTTGGAGAATATGCTATATATTATCTGGAGAATGATTTTATCACACCAAGCACCTATCCATTGACAATGGAAGAGATAAAGGTAAAGCAAGAACATATCCAAGCAATGATTGAAATAATATCTGCATTGACCGATTCAGAGTTTAATGATCTAGAAGGCTGCAATGATGCAAAGGCAATGTGGGACAAGCTCATATCTGTGTATGGAGGAGATGAACATGTTCAAAGAGAAAAAGTAGATAGTCTAAGAGGACAACTTGAATCTATGAGGATGAATGAAGGTGAGAACATAACCTAGTACAATAAAAGACTAAAGGAGATTATCAATCAAATCAAAGGAGCAGGTGGAACTATTAAAGAAAAGGATATAACAAGTAAGTTGTTAAGAACCCTTCTACCAGCCTATGCAATCTGAGTCTCTACAATCAATGAATTGAGGTTTGTACCTAATATCCCAGTTTCTTTAAATGCTACTATTGGTAAGTTACATGCATTTGAGATAAGTAACTTTGATAACAGTGAGTAATCGGTAAATAAAGTTGAATCTACATTTAGTTCTTTTCATATTGGTGAATCTGGTGATTACAGTGATAGAATGAGTAAGTACACTAAAGGGGATCACAGTGGAGCAAGTGAAAGATTTTAGAAGAACATGGAGGAAGTACACAAACTATATGAGGAAATCAGAAAGCAAGAAGAGTTAGAAGCACTATTAGCCAGAAGGTTACCGAGAGGAAAAGGTAAGTATAAAGGAAAACTACCTTTGCAATGTTTCAATTATGATAAGATAGGACGTATGGCTTCTAACTGTCCTGACAAAGATTCTACTAAAAAGAGAGATTATCGAGATGATAGACAGAAAGATAATCATTACAAAGGACATCGAGACTTCAGAAGAAGAGATAGAAAGCCATGCTTAATAGCCGATGAGGAATCCAATGATGATAAATCAGATGAAACTGATACAGAGGAAGTAGTTTATGTGGCCATCAAAGATGGATTAGATGAAGAAAGGTATGAAGTAAAATCCCTTATATCTCACATAAATACTAATGATTCTTGGATCATAGATAGTGGTTGCTCACATCACATGACAGGTGATAAACACAAGTTTGCTATGTTAGAAGACTATGATGGAGGGTATGTAAGATTTGGTAATGATGCACCATGTTTGGTAAGAGGTAAAGGATCCATAACACTTCTTGACAATGCAAGATGCAATGATGTTTATTGGGTTGAAGGTTTGAAATACAATTTGTTGAGTGTAGAATAGCTAACTAATATAGGATACCGAATAGAATTTTAGAAAGGAATTGTCAAAGTTCGTGACAAGCATGGAAAGTTAGCTACTACTAGGACACAAACAAAAGGTAACACATTTCACCTTGACTCAACTTAGAATAAATGTCTGTATGCAGAGATAGATGATACTTGGTTATGGTATAAAAGGTTCTATCATGTAAATTTTGATAATCTGATCAAAATAAGCAAGAAGCACCGAGTAAGAGGTCTACCGAGCCTTGAAAAACCTGAGAATGCTATGTGCCGAGGATGCCAGATGGGTAAAATGACAAGATCAAGCTTTACAAGTAAGTCCTACACTTCTAAGAGAATTTTAGATCTTGTGCACATTGATCTTTGTGGTCCTATGAAAGTTCAAAGTTATTATGGTGATAAATATTTCATATTATTTGTGGATGATTACTCAAGGATGATGTCAGTAAAAGAAAAATTAGAAGCTTTTCAAATGTTTAAATGGTACAAGGCAAAAGTTGAAAATGAAACAGGAAGACAACTAAAGTGTCTTAGATCAGATAGAGGAGGAGAGTTCACATCAGATGAGCTCAACTTATTTTGCAATGATCATGGTATAAAAGACAGGTCTCTGCACCGAGAACTCCACAGCAAAATGGAATTGCTGAGAGAAGAAACAAATCTATTGTGGATTGTGCCAGAATCCTGATGATTGAAAAGAAAGTGCCACAAACATTTTGGAGAGAAGCAATAAGCACTACAGTTTACACCCTGAACTGAGTACAACTAAAGAAAGGTAGTTTGAAGACACCTTATGAAATCTGGTATGACAAGAAACCTAATGTAAGTTATTTTAAAATCTTTGGAAGTAGATGCTATGTACACAAGGATGATAGAAATGGCAAGTTTGATCAGAAAAGTGAAGAAGGAACATTTCTTGGTTATTCTTCTAGAATTAAAGCATTTAAATGTCTGATCAAATCATCTAACAAAATAGTAGAAAGTGCAAATGTGAAAATTGATGAATTTGCAGAAAGAAATGATGAAGGAAATTCCAAGGAACTAGAAGATTATGATGAATTTGTCTATGTTCAACTGAGAAGTCCTACCGAGAAAACTACAGAAGGAAATGAAGAGAATATGCAGTTACCAAGCGATGAAGAAGAACATACAGAGCCTACCGAGCCTGTATTAGCCAAATATGTCAGAAGACATCATGCACCAAGTTAGATTATAGGAGATAAGGATGATCCAGTGATGACAAGGAACAAATTGAGATAGAACACATGTTTTATATCTGAATTTGAACCGAGAATAGTGAAAGAGGAATTTAACAGTGAAGATTGGATAAATGCTATGACAGAAGAGATTGATCAAATCAAGAAGAATGACACATAGACACTGGTCCCAAGACCAAAGGACAAAAATGTAATTGGTACAAAATGGATTTTTAGAAATAGGCTGAATGAAAAAGGAGAGGTCATTCGAAATAAAGCAAGACTAGTTTGCAAAGGTTATGCCCAAGAAGAAGGAATTGATTATGGTGAGACTTTTGCACTTGTAGCAAGACTTGAAGGAGTAAGAACATTGTTGGCATATGCTGCTTACAAGAATTTCAAGGTATATCAAATGGATGTCAAATCTGCATTTCTGAATGGTATATTAGAAGAAGTTTTTATTGAACAACCTGAAGTGTTTGTTGAAGACAATAATAAAGATCAAGTATGTAAATTGAACAAAGTTTTATATTGTCTGAAACAAGCACTTAGAGCATGGTATGAAAGATTGCACTCTTATTTAATCAAGATTGGTTTTATAAGAACAAAAGAAAACAACAATATTTACATGAAGAATGATGAAAATGGAATACTGATCTCAGCCATATCTGTTGATGATATTATATTTTGTGGAAATGACTCTATGTAAGAACTTTGGAAATGAAATGAGCAAAGAATTTGAGATGTCATTAATCGGTGAGATAAAGTATTTTATAGGTTTACAGATACTGCAAATGAAAGATGAGATTTTCATTACTCAATCCAAGTACATAAAGGAAATCTTGAAGAAATTTGGAATGGAGGATTCAAAAGCAGTAAGTACTCCTATGACTACCAACTATAAATTATCAAAGAATGATGAATCTGCATCTATTGATGAGACACTACCGATCCATGATTGGAAAGTTGCAATATGTTGTTCACAGCAGGCCAGACATAGCACATGCAGTAGGTATAGTTGCAAGATTCTCTGCAGATCCTAAGGAAACACACATGACAACAATCAACAAAATTTTAGATACTTGAAAGACACTGAAGATTATGGCTTAGTATATCAGAAAAGAAATGATTTTGATTTAAAAGTTTATACTGATGCTGATTGGGCAGGCAACATTGATGACAGAAAAAGCACAAGTGGAGGAGCTTTCTTTTTAGGAGAAAGACTAGTGAGTTGGCTTAGCAAGAAACAAGGATGTGTTTCACAGTCAACAGTAGAAGCTAAATACATTGTTGCAGCATTGAACTGTACCAACATAGCATGGATCAAACAACTGTTGGAAGGTATAAATGAGAAAGTTACCGAGCCACTAACTATATTTTGTGACAATACTAGTGCCATTAACATTTCAAAGAATCTTGTTATGCACTCTAAGACAAAGCACATCTCTATCAAATATCATTATCTTAGAGAAGAAGCTCAAGAGAAGAAAGTGGTGTTGGAGTATGTTAGCACAAAGGAACAAATAGCATATATCTTCACCAAGCCACTACCAAGGGACACTTTTGAGTATCTCAGAAGTAAGTTAGGGGTCCTACCCCTATCTTCTACTCACTGACCGAGTTCGGTGAAAGCATCAATTTGATGACTCTACTGAATATCTTTTAGGAGTTGATTCTAATTTAGACACTTTAGGACGTTTTCTAAAGGTGTATAGGAAACAATATAGGAAATAATATAGGGAACATGAATTGAAGACAAAATGCTCTGACCGAGACTAAGTTGACACATAACAGCAAGAAATCACTTCATATTGGAAGACTTTATGTTTTAATTCTTTACTTTTTGGCATTGTTGTCAAAGGGGGAGAAGACAAAAGAGAAGAGGAGAAGACTAATGTATGGGGGAGAATTCTGATGATAGGGGGAGAGCATTTTAGCATTTCAGAATCTCACAACAATCCGAATCAAGTAGGTCAAATCAATTGGTTTTGCCATCAATGCCAAAGGTGGAAATTGTTGGCATTTGGCATTATAATAGACAAGGGGAGATTGTTGGCATTTCAATTAGGATATTGAGAAGGTTGTTGATGATTATGGATAAAACTGATTAAGGATGTTTACTGTCTTAATATTATTATTTTGTCATTGATGTCAAGAAATTGATTTTCTAATTCAGTATGATGTTGCCATATCTTGAGAAGTATAATTTGATGAATATAAAGATGTCGGTAAAAGACACAGAAAGAATATGATGAATAAGGGGAGAAATAAGTTATTCAATGGGCAACTATTACTGAGTTAGACAATGATGAGATCATGATGATTAGATTGTTTTGATATCCTACATATGTTATTGATTGAAAGGATAATACTATATTATGTTACTGAGCAAAGAACCTAGTCGGTAGACCCTAAGGAACCTAGTCAGTAAACCGTAAGGTTATCACTATCGGTTAATGAAGGTAGAATGTCTACCGATTGAAGTTTAGTATTTACCGAGTTGCAACCGAGTAATAACAGAATGCATTGCATGAATAAAAGCATTATTTAATGAAGGAAGCTGATGAGCTGGCTATGATTAAATGATTGGTATGCCATGAATGAAGTTTGTTAAAGAATCTATGGCAAAGGAAAATCGGCAGGAAGATCTACAGCTTAGATTGAACCGCAATACCCTAGCACAAGTTCCAAGAAATCTATGCAAGTTCCAAGCGAGGGTAAAACATTTTCAGATCGAAGGATACATTGAACCTGGACAAAGTTTGAAGATCTAATGGCTATGATTGATCATGGGAAATATGATCGAGGAGATTAAGCGATTGGCGAATTGTTTATAAATAGGGAACTATTGATAAACAATAAATGCGGGCAAGTGTATGCACAGGGATGCTACATAGTGATTACTGAGCACAAAAGCTTGAAGACCTATTTTGAATAATAGAGTATAGAGCCCAGTAGATGGACAAGATTAGTTCTATGTCTATATTGTATTGAGAAAATAAGAATTGGCTTTAGCATTTTAGATGTGAAGTTGTAGATAGAATTTTATTATTTTGTGAAGTGACAGAAAATCTCTTAACCGAGTGGACTTAATAGTCTTATTTGTAAAGCCCTCTAGCAAGGTGACATTTTGATTGAGTGTTTGAAATCCTTTAACAAGGTCACTTCTAACAAGGTGAAGATCCTAACAGATCTGAGGGAAATCCCTTAACCGGGTCACATCTAGCAATGTGTTTGTAATCTTTAACAGGATTTGCTTTTAACCGAGCATACTCTAGAAGAGTATATTTCTTAGTGGGTCCGAAATCCCATAGTGGTTTCTCCTTATTTGGGTTTCCATGTTAAATCTGGTGTTATGAGTGTTATGATGTTTATATGCTTTTGAGTTTGCATGTTTAGCAATTTTGGTTATATTATTGAAGTATATGTTACCGAGGTTGAATCTGATGTTTTTATGGAAGATTAAGTTTGTATGATTCACCCCCCCCTCTCATCTTATTAGCTTGGCATCTGTACTTATCTTTAAGTATCAGAACTGTCAATTTATCCTTACATATTATGAGTCAATGGACTCAAATAACCTTAATACATTATGAATGACTCATATACAATAAAATTGCTCATATTATGACTTTTGACCTCTTGGTATGCTTGTGTGCCTAGGTGCCTCTGCACCACTCCCACACAAGAATATAGAAATGAATTTTATGATTCATACTCTCCCTATAGCTGATATCATAGTTAAGCTCTTCAAATTTCTCCTCCTAATGTATATATCTCCTTAAGTTATTCACATGAATATCTCTCCCTCTTTGACATCAATGCCAAATATCTAGCATAAATATCAAAGCAAAAATTAAAAACCACTGAATCACATGGCTAACTACTCCCCATGACTATTAGTATCACCACATCAATCCAGAATAAATAATATCTCTGATAATGCATACCAGACTGATGCCAAATAGCATCAAACAATTTTCTGCCAGAGGGCCAGAAACCCCTAATGTGTCTCTGAGGTACTTAGATGATTTTTTAGGCAAAGGTTTAGTGAAAATGTCTGCAGTATGCTCTTTAGTGTTCACATAAACTAATCTAACTTCATTTTCTTCCACCTTCTCCTTCAAAAAGTTATACTTGATAGATATGTGCTTTGTCTTAGATTGAAATACTGGATTCTTTGATAGTAGTAGAGTTATCACAGTGAATAACTACCGGTTCATTGCAATGCAATTGTATGTCCTTCAACATTTGCTTCATCTGTAGAACTTGTGTATAGTTATTAGAAGCGACAACATACTCAACTTCAATAATAGATAGAAAGGTACATGATTGTTTCTTGTTAATCCATGAAATAAGTTTCTTTCCAAGAAAGAAATCTCTACCGAAAGTAATTTTCTAGTCATCAACATCACTTGCCCAATCTGCATCTGTATATGAAAACAAAGTAAATTCATCATCTTTAGGGTACCACAAACCATATTTAGATGTACCTTGCAAGTATCTAAAAATCATTTTCACCGCACTCTCATAATTTTCTCTAGATCACTTTGATATCTTGATGCAATGCAAACATCATTCATTGTATAAGGCCTAGTCTAAGTCAAATATAGTAGACCTCCAATCATAGATTTGTATCTTGTAGGACTTATTGGTGCAGATTTATCTTTCCTTGTCAATTTCTCGCTTGTAACCATAGGAGTACTTACCGGTTTGGAGTCTTCCATACCAAATTTCTTCAACATCTCCCTAGCATGCTTAGTTTGACAGATGAAAATACCTTTATCAGTATAAATAATTTACAAACCTAAGTAAATTTTCATTTCCACAATCATAGACATTTCAAATTCTTTCTCCATATTTTTAGAAAATTCCATGCACAACTTATCTTCACCTCCAAAAATATTATCATCAATAAAAAACTCAATAATCAGTATATCATCATCAGTGACTTTATATTATAGATTACTATCAGCATTACCTTTAGTGAAACCAAGCTTCAAAATATATTTGTCTAACCTTGCATACAAAGCTCTAGGTGTCTGTTTCAATCCATATAAGGCTTTCTTTAACTTGCAAACCATGTGTTTTATCATCTGAAAGTGAAAAACCATTAGGTTGCTCAATATAAACTTCCTCATCAAGATCCCCATTCAGAAAAGCACATTTAACATCCATCTGATAAATCTTGTAGTTTTTATGTGCAACATAGGCAAGAAATAATCTTATAGCTTCAATCCTAGCTACAGGTGCACAGTTTCACCATAATCAATTCCTTCCTTCTAAGAATATCCTTTACAAACCAATCTAGCTTTGTTCCTTACAACTTGTCCATATTCATTTAATTTATTCCTAAAAACCCATTTAGTTCCAATAACATTCTTAATTATAGGATGGGGAACTAAAACCCATGTGTTGTTCTTTTCTATTTGATCTAATTCTTCTTCCATAGCTTTTATCCAACATTCATATTTACATGCTTCAATTATTGATACTAGTTCAACTTGTGAAATTAATCATACCTCATTTGCTGTCAATCTTCTTCTTGTCATTACTCCAATGTTCTTATCCCTAATGATTTGATCTTCTGAATGATTCAACCTTACATACCTAGGGGTCTTCCGATTCTCTATTCATCTTTCTTGTTCTTCAGTTATTGTTGAGTTTTCTAATACTCCCAAAGTAACTGGTTCAACATTCGATTCTCGTAAAGGTGTTACTAGTTCAGTTCTGATCATTTCCACTACCGGTTCTTGCTCATTAATTTTGATTTGACTTCTATTCTGCTCATCCACCTTGACATTAGAGCTCTCTACAATTCTCTGCAATCTTTTGTTATAGCATCTATATGCTTTGCTTTCATTAGAATAACCAAGAAATATTCCTTCATCATATCTAGGATCAAATTTTCCAATGAAATCATCTCTCCTGATATAACATTTACTACTAAAGATTTTCAAATACTTAATTGTAGGCGTATTGCCAAACCATATTTCATAAGGTGTCTTACTAGTGTCCCCTTTGATATGAATCTATTGAATGTATAAAATGCTATGTTCACTGCTTCTCTCCAGTAGATATGAGGTAGATCATCTTCCATGATCATGGTTCTAGGAGCATCCAAGATAGTTATGTTCCTTCTTTCCACAACTCCATTCTATTGAGGTGTCTGGGGAGCAGAAAATTGTCTCCTTATGCCATGCTTCTAACAAAAGTTACTAAACTCACTGGATGTGAACTCTCCACCATGATCTGACCTTAAACACTTAATCTTCAATCCTATCTTAGTTTCAAATATAGCTTTAAATATTTTAAACTTTTCAAAAGCCTCATATTTCTCCCTTAGAAAAGTAACCCACATTATTCTAGAATAATCATCAATGATTAGCATACCATATCTATAACCTTGAGAACTTTTGATTCTAGAAGGGCCACACAAATCAGTATGAATAAGATCAAGAACATCAATAGATTTTTTTTGTATACTCTTAAAAGAGTTCCTGACTTATTTTTCCATTTGACATTCTTTACATATCGGATTATAGGGCTTCACAATCTTAGGTATATCTCTAATTTCCTTACTTGATCTGATCTTTACCATGCAATTAAAATTCACATGACATATCCTTTTATTTCATAGCCAACTCTCATCAATTTTTGCAATCAAACATGTCTTCCCACTAGAATTCAAATGAAATATATTTCCTTTTGTTTGAGTACCGGTTGCAATCTCCAATCTAGATCTATTAAAGATTTTGCATTTTGCATCCTTGGATTGTAATTGTAATCCCTTATCCACCAATTGTTCGACACTCAAAAGATTATGCCTTAAACCTTCAACATAATAAAAATTATCAATATTGTGCTTACCATCTAATGATATGGTTCATTTTCCATTTATCATGCAAGCCTTGTCATCTCCAAATCTAACCAGACTGCCATCAAATTCTTGCAAAGATAGAAACTTTCTTTTATCTCCAGTCATATGATGTCAACATCCACTATCAATTACCCATTTATCCTTATCTTCAATTTTAGTAGCAAGTGCCTTCTCTTCAGGTACATTCTCTTCCAATTCCAGAACATCTTCCTTGATAGCCAAGAACCCCCATTCTTTTCCATTGTCGGAACCACTAGTAGAGTCTTGTGTTGCTTCATCATCAGAATTAGTCACACCTTCCTCATCCGCAATGTACCATTATTTATCTTTATTTTTCCTATACTTATACTTGTTTAGATATCCTAGGTTAGGCTTAAAAGATCTTCTATCTCTTTCTTCAAATCTTGAATTCCTTTAAGGACATCTAGATGAAAAATGACCTATCTTATTACATGCAAAACATTTAAAAGATGCTTTTACTTCATACTTACTTCCTACCAGTCCTTTAGGTACCCTTCTAGCAAATAGGGCTTCAAGTTTCTCAAATTCTTCATCTTCTATCTTCATATCATCCAATTCTTTTTCATACAAATCTTTCCAATATTTCTTGTCGGTTGATGATGTAAATGCATGAAAATTAGGTTCAGACTTCATAGCTCTAGAAGGTTTAAATTCTTCAAGCTCAAAAGCAGACAATTTCCCAGCCAAGGTATCTCTATTGATAGAAGTATTAGCCATTGTTCTTAATTCATTAATTGCAGTAGCCTTCATCTTATAAGTTGGTGGTAAAGCTCTTAGAATTTTAGAAACTATTTCATCTTCACTCAGAGATCCACCACAACATTGAATACCCATAACAATTCCATTTACCATTTCCATGAATGGAGTAATCCTTTCATCTTCTTCCATCTTCAAGTTTTGATATCTCACTTGGTAACCATCAAGTTTAGTAATCTTAAAACTAGGGTCACCTTCATTAAGAGTCTTGAACTTTTCCCATATAGCCTTTGCTGATGATTTGTCAGTTAATCCCATTATTTGCTGATCAGAAAGTGTACACAAGAGGGCTTCTCTAGATCTATAATAATTCTCAATCTCCTTATCCAAGTTTTTCAGAGGAGGATTTTCAGATGCCAGATTAAAATGTGTAACATCATTCTCTGTGATCTCCCAAATTTCCTTACCAAGACATCTTAGATAAGTCTCCATTCGAATCTTCCATACTCTATAATTTGTTCCATAAAGCCTGGGAATTCTTTCCGAAAGACAACAGTAGATGAACTAGATGAACTTGAACTATTAGTCACCATAGGATCTTCCTCAAGTGATTAAGCTTCTATAGAGAGGAAAAGAGCTCTAATACCAATTTTTAGATAGTTCAAATAAGTGGAAGACAACTAAGAGGGGGGGTGAATCAATTGTTACCAGACTACCATAACCTTAAGAAACTAAAAGTTTAATACTAGAAAACACAAGATCAATACCAGAATACATAGACCAATTAGTGAAATAGAAGATATAGCAATTAAGCACAAGAAACAATTAGAGAATAAATACCATACACATGACACCAACATTTGTATGTGGAAAACCCAGTAAAGGGAAAAACCATGGTGGGAAGCCTACCCAAAGTGAGATAATACTTCTACAGTAAGTTTTGTGATTACAAATTTAGGAACTCGCATTTGCAGGAAGGCCAACTTGACCTAGACCACACTACTCATTACAAAAGGAGTCTCACTAACTACATAAAAATATAGACTACAATCTGCAAGAAGGAATGAACTACAATAATAGCATATCCTATGCCTTAATACAATTCTTGTTAAGCTCAATACCAGAGGACTAAATATTATTACATAAACCCAATCGATCACCAATGATCAAGCAAATCCTCTGCATGAATTATTATTACATGATTCACTCACATACCTCTTTGCATATGAACTATAATGAGATCTTACATTATATATATACAAACCCTCAACCACAAACAATAAGGTCAGCCACCAGACAATAAAGCAATTACATAATTATAGAACATGTCATCCTGAGACCAAACAAATAATATCCAACCCATAACCCATCCCGGAAACCCATTGAGAAGACAAAATAACACGTTACATTAAGTCGGTCAATAACCTAGATAGCATCAGGCCTAATTTAGGTCCACACATGCTAAAGCAATGATCCCAACCAACCAAGTCTCAAACACGATCACCATTAGCATCCTGAATCTGTACTAGAAGCTATACCAACACCACTTATGCATAATATCAAAAGATCTTCAACAATGCTTTACCGATGAAACATTCACCAGATGAAAAAACCAAGCTTACCAGCATACAAGATAGCATTTGATCACCAAATCAAAACCAACTAACTAAACATGAATCTGAGTAGCATGAATAGTAGATCTAAGCCAATTTCGTAAGCCAAGACATACAAGATTATACCAGATCATCATGATCTAATCCAACTAGAAACCAAACAACTTACTGGGACCAAAAGGATACCTGTAAATAGTCAAAACAACTTGTGTTGACATCAATGACAAAACATCAATGTGACACATAATCAATTCCTCCAAATGGCCAATAGAAACATAGTCAAAAGTTATACAATTTGGCTTTACACCTGCCATGGTCTTTTCAACATGTCCATCTCGTGCATATCCCTGCAAACTTTCATTTCATTCCTTGAGTTGACATCTCTTTTGAGGTGTTATGTTAGACAACAAACGTGACACCATATGTATTTCCATATTTTACATGCATTGTTGATTAAGGAGGTTGATGCGAAGAAAACTGAATCAAATTTCCTTGTAATTACACAATCATGAATATGTTTGTCATCACTCACCTAGAAAATTTCTCCAAATTTGCATAGATTTTTCATGTTTATGGACATGCTATTTCTTTTCAGTGTGTATGAGGAGGAAGTTGACAGAGGTTGTTGATTTTGGCTTGATGATTGGAAATTACATTTGTTTGAATGCTTCTAAATATTTTCAACAATACCATTTTTGTGTATATCTTATAGTCATGATATCCATGAGATCGCGCTCTTTTGAAGTATCCTATCAGCCTGCTCAAATATTCTTTTCATAACCTTCTATTTTGCATATGTGTCACTTTGATAAATTTCAATAACCTGTTTCAAAAACACAGGGGATGATGATAAAGATCGTGAAATTTGGCATTACACCTATCATTTACATTTGGTAAAGCCTTTTCGACAAATCCTTTTTCTACAAATCTTTCAATCATTTCATTGCTGAGATGAAATCTCTTTGAGAAAGAATATCAAATAATTCATGTCCATGTCTATGATTCCACATTTTGCATGCATGTCAACAAAGTGTTTCTATCTACAAAATCTGACATAAATCTTCATACCAATATGCCTTGATGTGTGCCAAAAAATTATTCCAGAATTCACATTTCTCACATGCAGGGAAAATGTGACCAACGGTTGTGGACATTGGCTTTTCTTTTAACTAATTGTATTTGCTTTGAAAATTTTTAAAGTTGGCTTAACATATCAGTTTCTACAAACTTGAATCATTCATTGAGATGACACATCTTTTGAGGAAGATTGCCAAACATTTTATAATATTCATATATGATCTATAGACCCAAAAAAAAAAAAAATCCTTGAACCCACCACAATTCTGACTTGCATCAAGGTTTAGGGAATTCACAAGATAGCCACCACAAGATATAGGTATGTAAAATTCCAACAAAGTTTACACAATCAATGCTTCATTAAATCAAAGCTTTTGACAGTTCCATTTTGCGCACAGTATAAAGGTTAGCCATGAATTCATTTTTTGTAAATCATCTAATCATTTTTTTTTATGATATGGCATCACTTTGATGTAGTGTATTGAATAATACATTTTCCTGATCTATGGTTCCACATTTTGCATGAGTGTCTTGACAGACCTCTTACCATATTTTTGGACAAGAATATTTATTGCATTTTTAGTAAATGCTTGAGAAATGTTGTGAGCCACTATGTAGAGCCCCTCCCCAATCAAGCTTTGGTTAACCTAGTTTGATCATGGTTGACCTTATTAATAGATGCTATAATTCAATAGGATGGGCTATGTTAGATGGATAAATTACTAAGAAAAGTAATTGAACCATGTTATGGAATCATTTTACCTTGTGGTGCACATTTTGATGTGTTATGGATTTAGATTCTATATGATCCACTGATTGGATAACCTTGATATGATGTATGTCATTTATCTCTGAATTTGTAGTACTACATTATGATGTTAGAAAACATGGATGCATGCCTTATGGATGATTGAATTTCATGATGATTATTATGATGCCATTGAGTAAATTATTTCATGTGGATTTTATTAGATAAATTGATAATTTGATTGTTATGATTTAAGGTGTATGAAAAGTGTCTGATTTGTATTCTTTTCATATATTAATATTGCATATGATTATTTGGGATTACTAATGTGCAAAGTGAGTTGTGCAGGAAAACTAATCCATGTGACCATAGAAACTATTCGGAGAATCAAGCTAAACCTATGTGCGTTTGTGAAGCCAAGGGTTGTCTATTTGGAGAGACAACACCTCATGTGTAATGTGTTTTATTTGTAAATGTATGTTTAAATTGAATTTGTTAAATTTGTTAATTCCAAAAAGGGACATTGCCATGTGTATTTAAGTATTGTGAATTTTTATGGTATCACTTGACACTTGTGTTGTGAAGTGAGTTGGCAATGACATGTCCCTTGGAGGGAATTTGTATAACCAATTTTTTTTTCAAAATATCTTAGTGTGGTCCCAAAAGAGTCTTGGATAGAGATCCTTTAGAATGGTCAGCTCAAGTTTGACCTGTACGTAAACTTTAGGTGAGTTTCTAGAGGATGAAACTAACTCCTAAGGTTAGGTTAGGGGTACTTTTGAAGGTACATATGTTATAACTATGGGTAAAGGTCAATTTTAACCATGTGACCACTCACATGTGACTATCAAGTCACCTCAAAAGTTGAGTTTTCCAAGATGGACGAGATTCAACTTTTGAGGATTTCTCCTTGGTTAGACAACCTTCCATTTGAGTGATAGTTTCTCTTCCCCACTTTCTCTTACCTTTTTCAGTTGTCATTTTTAGAAATCCTGTAAGAGATTGGGAAAACTAACCTATGAGATCTTACACCCTTTCCAAGAGATTGGAAAGTGGGAGAAGAGTCTACTTAGGGAAGGGATTCAAACTTAGGATTTTGATCACCCACTCTCCATTTTTTAAGACTTAGAATTATTGTTGGAAAATTTGGTCTTTGAGTTGCATTTCTAAGTTTTGGGAAGAAAAGATTAGTGGATTGGGCAGCTCTCCTTCAACCATTCCTCATTCCACTTTCAGGATCAAAGGTTGGTAGTGTTTCTTCCTTGCATTTTGCATTTCATTGTTATAGTGAAGGAAAGATTGTTTGTGCATTTTTCTTTTTTTATGTGGTTTGTGAATTTCATTGTTGGAGTTCTTCCTTGTGTTCATTTTTATGTGTTGTATGGTTATATGTATTTTGGATGTTTCAAGGCCATACTCACCCTTGGGAGGGTAGAGTAGCATTTGGGGTGAAGGGCTTCTTGACAGCTTAAGAGTGTAGAGACTGTTAGGACTTGGGAGGCAATTAAGAGGGGGGGGTGAGTTAGTTGACAATGAATTTCAACCCAAATACAACTTAATTAAACTTGATACTCGATACCCGTAAACCAAACTTAATGTCGGTTGATAGATTGATAGTTAATATTAATATCCATGAAGCTTAATACATAAAACTGAAAGAGAAACAACATCCACAACACATAACACAGAGATTTGTACATGGAAACCCTGTAAGGGGAAAAACCACAGTGGGAAACCTTACCCACAATCAAATGATACTACTTCAGATAGTATGTGTATACAAATGGGGTCTCCACATGCAAAAAGGCCAACCACCTAGATCTCACTTCTCAATCCCAAAAAGGAGTCACACTAACTACAATTGGATGGTTAAATCCAATGATAATGTAATGCTCAAATTAGCATCTCCAATACTAGATTTAGTACCAGTTAAGCTCTAATAATCACCTTCAAACCTTCCTTGAACCTTCTCTATGGTCTTCTCATATAATCTTCAATATTCGCACATACCATGTTACAATACCATAACCTTACATACCATATACCATATCTACCATACTATCTCACAAATAAGATCTTACATATATACCAAAACCTAAGACCAAATGTGTAGGTCGACTCACTAAGAATATTACAATTAAATAAATTACAAAAAAGTTAAGATGTGATGCATCATTTTGGATCAATACATTTACAACAATAATAAATCATCTCCATAATGTGTCATGCTGATATAGAATAGATAATGCATACCTGTCCATAACCTAGACCAATTTGTCGGTAACAGCAAATATGTCAACCCGATTAGACCAATAACAAAAATACCAAAACCAAGTATCCAGACCATGTTTTTGATGTAACCAAGTGATCTCCAGATGATAACAACTCATCCCCAGTGTCGGTGAACAATATAACCTTCCACTGAACAATATATTGGTGACTGTGCATTCACTGAACTTGCCGGTGAACACAATGTGCTAATTCAACATAACCAAAGATATCTAGAAGGATAATTGTTGACATCAATGACAAAACTAATTTAACACATCCATAATACCAGCAATCTCCCCCTTTGGAATTGATGGCAACACAAAATGGAAAAACATCTAAGTGCCAAAACAGAATGCCAAAAACCAAAAACCAACAATCTCCAGAATAAATCAATACCAGAAATTAAAATCAAAATCACTCTCTGCATTTTGATTAATGTCTCCCCCTAGGATAATGTTTCCCACATACAAAGTTTTTCCATATATATCTCTCCCCCTTTTACATCAATGCCAAATCAATATAAATACCAAAACATACAACCAACTCATATAACCAATTACAATTACCAACTACTCCCCCTGAGAAGTACCTCTCCTCCATCAAAGCCGAAAAAAGGTTTCTCTATTATTTCTGTCAGTTTGATGTCAATCTCAACTATCTAAGTCTCTACCAATGAGAGTGTTACCCCAAGATACTCTCTGAGATATTCAAAAGTTTCCTTAGGAAAAGGCTTAGTAAAGATATTTGCAATCTATTCTTTAGTATTCACATAAACCAATCTTACTTCTTTTGCTTCAACATTCTCTTTGAGAAAATTATATTTGATAGAAACATGTCTAGTCTTAGTGTGAAATACAAGATTCTTTAATACATCAATCGCTGTTGAATTATCATAATAAATGATTATAGGTTCTTTGCATTTTACGTTTATGTCCTTCAACATTTTCTTAATCCATAACACTTCAGTACAATTAGTTGTTGTTGCAACATATTTTGATTCTGCTATTGATAATGATGTACAATCCTATTTCTTGCTCAACCATGAAATCAATCTGCTAGCAAGAAAGAATGCTCGGCCAATGGTGCTTTTTCTGGCATCTACAACTCCTGCCAAATTTGCATTGGTGTATGCACATAAATCAAAATTTTCATCTTTAGGATACCATAAACCAAGATTTGATGTGCCTTGTAGATACCAGAAAATCCTTTTCACTGCTGATTCATGATTTTCTTTAGGATTACTCTGAAATCTTGAAACAATATATACTGCATTCATTATATTAGGTCTTTTTTGTGTCAAATATAGTAAACTTCCAATCATGGATTTATATCTTGTCGGATTAACAGGAGCTGAATCATCCTTCAATGTCAATTTATCGGTTGTAGTCATAGGAGCACTTACCGGTTTAGAGTTTTCCATACCAAATTTATTTAGTAGTTCCTTCAAGTATTTTGTTTGACATATGAATATACCTTTATCAGTCTGTGAAATCTACAATACTAAAATGAATTTTATCTCCCCAATCATAGACATTTCAAATTCTTCTTGCATCTTATTAGCAAAGTCTTTACATAATCCATCTTCTCCTCCAAAATGATATCATCAACAAAAACTTCAATAACCAAGATGTCATCATTAGTGACTTTGAAATATAAGTTACTATCATTATTATCTTTAGTGTATCCAAGCTTCAAAAAATATTTGTCTAATCTAGCATACCAAGCTCTAGGAGCTTGCTTCAATCCATACAAAGCTTTCCTTAATCTATAAACCATATCTATATTATTTGTCAATGAAAATCCATCAGGTTGCTCAATGTAAACTTCCTCTTCAAGATCACCATTCAGAAATGCACATTTTACATCCATCTGATATACTTTATAGTTCTTGTGAGCTGCAAATGCAAGAAATAATCCGACTGCCTTAATTCTAGCTACTGGTGCAAAGGTTTCATTGTAATCAATTGCTTCTTTCTCTGAATATGCTTTACACACTAATCTTGCTTTGTTTATGATTACCTTACCATCTTCATTAATTTTATTTTTAAATACCCATTTAGTTCCAATTACATTTTTTTCTTTAGGTCGGGGAACCAATGTCCATGTATTATTCTTTTCAATTTGTTCTAATTCATCTTCCATTGCTTTAATCCAAAATTTATCTTCACATGCTTCAATAACAGATGTTGGTTAAATTTGAGAAATTAAACATACCTCTTTTCTAGTCTTCCTCTTGTCATTACTCCATGATAATTATTCCTAATTATCTGATTTTCAGAGTAATTCAGTCTTACATACCTAGGTTTGTTCACTTGTTGTTGTTCTTTAGTCACTGTGGAATTCTCTGATGATGCTGGTGTGACTAGATCCACACTCTATACCAGTGCACTCTGTATTGGTTCATTTATGATCATCTCAACTGTCGGTTCAGAATCTATAGACCTTGAATTTCCTCTAAATTGTTCATCTATCTTCACATTTTCACTCTCAATGATTTTCTACAATCTTTTATGAAAACATCCATATGCCTTGCTCTTAGATGAATAACCAAGAAATATTCCTTCATCACTTCTAGGATCAAATTTACCAACATACTCATCTCTCCTATTATATCATTTTCTTCCAAATAATTTGAAGTATTTAAGAGTAGGAGTATTACCCAACCATAGTTCATAAGGGGTCTTACCGGTTTCACCTTTGATGTGAACTTTGTTAAAAGTGTATACCGATGTATTTAGTGCTTCTCTCCAGTACACATGAGGTAGATTTGCTTCCAATATCATGCTTCTAGCTGCATCCAGAATAGTTTTGTTCTTCCTTTCCATAATTCCATTATGTTGAGGTGTCCGAGGTGCTGATAGTTGTCTTTTGATTCCATTCACTTCACAGAATGTATTAAATTACTTAGATGTAAATTCTCCTCCTTGATCTGATCTTAAACATTTGTTTTTCTTACCGGTTTCATTCTCTACCATTTCCTTGAACAATTTGAATTTTCCAAAAGCTTCTGATTTCTCCCTGAGAAAAGTAACCCAACACACTCTAGAATATTCATCAATAATTAGCATAAAGTATCTATCTCCCTGTAGACTTCTTATTCTTGTTGGATCACACAAGTCAATATGAATTAAATCAAGAGCATTATTGGATTTCTCAGAAATACTCTTAAAAGTTGTTCTAACTTTCTTTCCCATTTGACATTCCTTACATACCGGATTACAAGGTCTTACAATCTTAGGTAAATCCCTTACTTCCTTATTTGAACTGATCTTTACAATGCAATCAAAATTTACATGACAAAGTCTCTTATGCCATAACCAACTTTCATCAATATGTGCAATCAAGCATGTCTTTTCATTGTTATTCAAATGAAAGATATTACCTTTGGTTTGATTACTGGTTGCAATCTCCAATCCAGTTTTTTTCATGATTTTGCATTTACCATTCTTGAACTATAACTGAAATCCCTTTTCAACTAATTGACCAACACTCAAAAGATAATGCTTCAAAACTTCAACATAATAAACATTGTTAGTATTATGCTTACCATCAAAAGATATAGTGCCTTTTTCTTTGATAAAACAAGCTTTATCATCCCCAAATCTTACTAAACCTCCATTGTATTCCTGAAAAGATAAGAATTTACTTTTATCACCAGTCATATGATTGGAACATCCAGAATCTATGATCCATTCATCTTTTTCTTCAATTTTAGCTGCCAGGGCCTACTCTACTAGTGGAATAGTAGGTGTTGGTTAATCTTATTTATTGCAACAAAATCCCATCCATTGTCTATTGGTTCTTCATCAGAAATATCAGTAACTCCTTCATTAGCATAGTAACATGATTTATCTTTGTTCTTCTTAAATTTGTATCTTTGATATTTAGGGTTAGGCTTATATGTCCTTTTAGTTTCTTCTCTTAATCTTGTATGTCTATCAGGACATCTAGATTCCATATGACCAACTTTATTTCAATTAAAACATTTAAATGGTGCTTTACCTTCATACTTACTTCCAATAGGACCTTTAGGCATTTTCCTTGCAAATAGTGCTTCAAGTTCTTCCAGTTCTTCATTTTCCCTCTTGATATCTTCAAGTTATTTTGCATAAAGTACTTTCTAGTCAGATTTGTTAGGTGATGATGATGATTCTCTAGATGATGATGCTTTGAAGGCCAAATCTGTCTTAATTGTAGCAACAAGACCAAATTTCTCAAGCTCAAATGCTGAAAGTTTTCCAACCAAGCTATCTCTAGATACTGATGCATTAGGCAATGTTCTTAACTCATTAATAGCAGTTACTTTCATTTTGTATTCTGGTGGCAATGCTCTTAATACTTTAGAAATAATTTCATCTTCACTTAAGGATCCTCCACAACATTGTATTCCCAAAACAATTTCATAACCCTTTCCATAAAAGCAAAAAATCTTTCATCTTCTTCCATTTTCAAATTTTCATACCTAACCCGGAAACATTCCACTTTTGCAATTTTGATAATGGTATCTCCTTTATTTAGTGTCTCCAATTTATCCCAAATAGCTTTAGCAATAGATCAATCTGATAATCCCATGATTTGTTAATCTGACAAGGCACTCAAGAGTGCTTCTCTTGCTTTGCAATCATTCTCTTGATCTTTACCCAATGTTGGTGGATTATCTTGATTTTATGTAGGACCAACATAGCCATTCTCTGTAACTTCCATATGTCTCTTCCAATTTAGTTTAGATGTGTCTTCATTATGATCTTCCATATACCCTAGTTAGTTCCATCAAGTTTCAGACTGTCCTTCCTAAAAATGTTTGTTGCCATAGAATCTCCTCAAGCTGTTAAACTTCTGCAAAAAGAGGACTTAGCTCTGATACCAATTGTTAGGACCCATGAGGCAACTGAGAGGGGGGGGTGAATCAGTTGACTATGAATTTCAACCCAAATACAACTTAATTAAACTTCATACTTGATACTGGTAAACCAAACTTAATGTCGGTTGACAAATTAGCAGTTAATATTAATACCAGTGAAGCTTAATGCATAAAACAGAAATAGAAACAACATCCACAACACATAACACAAAGATTTGTGCATGGAAACCCTATAAGGGGAAAAACCACAGTGGGAAACCTTACCCACAATCAAATGATACTACTGCAGATAGTATGTGTATACAAATGGGGTCTGCACATGTAGAAAAACCAACCACCTAGAGCTCACTACTCAATCACAAAATAGGAGTCACACTGACTACAATTGGATGGTTAAATCCAATGATAATGTACTACTCAAAGTAGCATCTCCAATGCTGGATTCAATATCGGTTAAGCTCTAATAATCACCTTCAAACCTTCCTTGAACCTTCTCTATGGTCTTCTCATATAATCTTCAATATTCGCACATACCATGTTACAATACCATGACTTTACATACCATATACCATCTCTACCATACTATCTCACAAATAAGATCTTACATATATACCAAAACCTAAGACCAAATGTGTAGGTTGGATCACTAAGAATATTACAATTAAATCAATTACAAACAAATTAAGATGTGATGGATCATGTCGGCTCAATACATTTACAACAATAATAAATCATCTCCATAATGTGTCATGCTGATCTAGAATAGATAATGCATACTGGTCCATAACCTAGACCAATTTGCCGGTAATAGCGAATATGTCAACCTGATTAGACCAATAACCAATACCAAAACTAAGTATCCAAACCATGTCTTTGACATAACCAAGTGATCTCCAAATGATAACAAGTCATCCTCAGTGTCGGCGAAGAATATAACCTGTCGGTGAACAATATATTGGTGACTGTGCATAAGTCACTGAACTTGCTGGTGAACACAATGTGCGGGTTCAGCATAACCAAAGATCTCTAGAAGGATAAGTGTTGACATCAATGAAAAAACTAATGCAACACATCCATAATACCAACAAAGACTCTCTTCTTAGAAAAGAGAGATACATAAGGGTTATGGGACCCTTGTTGCATTATTTTTATGTTTATGCAAAGGGGGCCATAAGGGGAGATATGGGCTTGTATGCCATGGGGGACATAAGGGTATTTTGCGACAAGTATGTGACTTGTGATGGTTATATTTTGGTAGCCTTGTAAAGGCATTGGTTTCTCCTTCTTGCAGATCTCCTCTAGGTACTTGGTCCACCTTCACCCCACAAAACTTAGTCAATTTGTCACAAACCCTATTTTTCCATAATTATTTAATTAGGAAAATAATGTTTATTTTTTGCTAATGAAATGGAAATGAAATAAAATTGGAATTGTTAATGAAATAAAATAGGAGATCGAATGCACTTAAATGATCAGTAATAATTTTTATTGCAAAATTAGGACCGTCATTGCTAATGACCAACTGAGTGCAGGTGAATGCAGGAACTGGTGAACGCAGATGAAGGCGAGAACATGCTTCAGGTAGAGTTGTCTTAGCTCTTGTATTTCATTAGAATGCATGGAATCTCTCACACACCACATTAGGATTTATAATTTGCATCTTGAAAAGATGGATGATTTAAATGACCTTATTTGAGTGTTTGTTCAAATCGGAATGATTAATTTGGAATGACTAGTAGATTGATTTAAATGTTTATACATGTGCATTGATTGCATGATTTGAGTGTTGATTGAATTAAATATAAGTTGTATGAGTGATTGTGAAATATTATGCTTTATTGTTAAAAAAGATGAAATGTGTAAATGATTTAAAAATGAATATTGACCCTTGGTTTATATGTTCTTTTTGTTCAGATATGTATAAATGTATGAAAAAGCATACTTATGAGTTCACTTTTGTAAAATTGGACAATAGTATAATATATATGTATACGAGAAATTGATTCAATCATATATATATATATAGTTATAAATACCCAATTATCGTGAAATTTGATTAGTTCATGAATTTTCTTTTATCTATACATAATCATTTGTGATTAAATATGTATATGTATTATAGTTATAATAGTGATTGAATTATAGACTTATAAGTACATATATGAATATTCAATATGTAGATAAATTTGCATAACTTAATTATTTTATGAAAATCAATATCATATATATATATAATCATAGAAACGGTTTATTAAAAGAATTTGTTAAAGATTTTAATATTTAATATATATAAGTGAAGTCAATATTTATATATATGTAAATATAAATAAAATTAAAATAAAAATTAGAAATAATAATAGCATAAGGTGGCAGATTTATTAAATCAAGCTTTTAGAGCAGTCCGATTGGGAGTCGACTATCCCACATCACTGAACTAATGCCATATCACAAGGGAGGGAATACCCTATGCATCATGATATAGAGGGAGAGTTGAGGTGGTGTCCACTATACATATGCTTATAACATCAAGAGTTTGAAATAATTAAGGGTTGTTTATATGCAACATGGGCACCATGATGACTAATCCACGTAACAACCATCTTGCATGTAGAAGTTAATAAGTTGACTTAACACAAGCTACATATTAACCCTTCCACATGGTGGCTCACGATCATTGGGGGAGGAAAGAGACTTGGCCCGTAGTGCCATGGTAATTTCAAAACCATAGACTTCTCCTCGTTTCATGATGGCAGTAGGAAAGACTGCAATTCCCGCGGAGATAACTGAGAAACCAAACAATCCACTCCATGATCCAAGGCTAGAGGAGGTCGACTCAGCTATAGAAAACAACAGTAGGGATCCAAGCACCCTAGACATGTCGACAAGGTAGTTGAATAAGAGGTAGATGGATTGGGGAGTCTCCTAGGATGGAGTAGATGTGGGGAAGAGGAGTGAGAGACCTATCAACAATGTAACTAAGTTGTCGAACCCATGGCAATGTCTAAGCCAAAAAGGTAGTAGATTTCATAGGAGAAAAATAGTATATATAGATGCATAGGCTAGATAGATAGGAGGTAGGAAAATATATAGAGGAAGATAGAAAATAGCAAGTTGAGCAGAGAGAAATAAAGAAAAAGATAGCAAGATAGAGGAGAGCAAGATAGAGGAGAGAAAGAAAGTAGAAGAGTGACAAGAGATTAGAGAGAATGAAATAGTGGAGATTTTGATGTGTTTACAATCGAGTCGTAAAAGATTGACGATGATCATCTCCGATTTAGTGTCGAACTTAGCGGTTACGTTCTTGAATGAGTGTTAATTACTTTATTATTATGAGAGAAATTCTCAAAATATAGAAAGGGTAAGGACTCTGAATAGAGATCTCGTGAGATAGAAGACCACCGAGGTGGAAAGTATTGGAACCTAGACATATTGCAGACAGTTTGAAGTTATCAAGGATCATAATAGACCTGGATCATGTTTCATGAGGTAGGCTCAAATCTAGTATGTTTTGTTGAAGATATTTAAGAGATAAAGAATGATCTAGTTTTAGATTTATACAATATTCTAATGAAAAAGTTAGAGTCGCGATATAAATCATTTTTAATTGTTTATATTAAGATCATGAAAATATAGATGCAATAGAGAAATATTTACTAAAAGTTTGTTGATAAAACTTAGTGAAACTCTCATAAATTAGACCACCCAATCCTCTAGGAACAGAGTAAGAGGATAGAGAGAGAAACTCTGAAATTGAACTTCGAAGAAGATGAAATAATAGGATAACGAATTATTAAGAATTAAAGTTTATTTTGAATTTGTGTAGAAAACACTTACACTTTTGAATTTGATCCTTGCATGAAAAGTAAATATGGTTATTAGGTATCTCATTTGAAAGGCCATATAGGTAGGCGCTTTATGAATTTTCATCATGTTAGATTGTTGTTATGGTAAATTAGTAAAATTAGTTAATTGAGTATTTAAATCATGAAAAGTCACATATTAGTATTAAACTAAATATGATGTTCTGAGAAAAGAGGTAAATGAACCAAGACACATGGAAAGATAGAGAGGTTAGATGATATAAAACTTAGATTTTTAAACCATGAGAAATGGAATGCATGTTAATGATTACACTATTTAAATGTTTTGATAATTGAATAAAAGAATGTGTACTCATTTTATTCAATTTATATGTAAGATAAATACATGTGTTACACCTTCTTAATATTTTAATCTTGTCTTTAAATTGCTTGAAAGAAAGAAGTGAAAGATTGTTTTCTTTCAGATGTATATTTGTTTATTTATGAAATATTGTCTTCCTTAAACATTATATTAATATCTTATGAGATATAGGAAGCTAGAATTGAAAAGGCGAAAGATTGTCTTCTGTATATATTTATTCTAGATTTATGTGAACAAAGCTAGAGAGGCTTGTGTATGGAAAGTTACCTTCCGGGACGGGTGCCGAATATGGAATCTTAGAGAGAATAGTTGCTTTTTCCAAACTATTTATTTTTGCTATGCATGGCATTATACTCAGTCGACTAATCAAATTGAATAAACCATTGAAATAGATGGAATTCTTTTATTTATGCTCTCTACCATATCCTTGATTAATCTTGCATGTTTCTTAATGGAATTAGAAAAATGAATTGCATGTATAATCTAGGCACACACCAGATTCCATCTTGCCTTTTGAATTATTTTGCTAAGCAATTCATGGAGGGTTGGGTATTCTTGATTGACTAAGAATTCTAAGGAAGCGTAAGCTTCAAGGTTGGGCAGAAAAAGTGCCTAAATCTTGTTCTTGTCTTCATGCTAAAGATTGCATTGGCAATAGCTTGGGTTGAAAATCAACAGACGCATCTCACCCTTTACTTTGTATTATTTATTATTGAACTTATGGCAACTTGTAAAGCTTAAGTGTTGTATGATTGAGATACTACTTTTATCGATTTATTGAATGGAGAATCTTTATCTTTCATAGAAATTTAGTGTTTATTACAATTTATATGGAATGATCAAATGAAGATATCGATGGAAAAGTGGAATGAAATAGATTTATTAACTGATTTATGAGTTTATTTAAGAATAAAGAGTATTTCGGCTATTATTGAAGTTAGCGTGACTTACGACTTTACATTTTGGTATTAGAGCATAGTTTATAACTCTAGGGCCTATGAGTCCGCTTCATGAATGAATTCATGTGATTAACAAACTTTCTATTGGATATCTAACGCATGACACTTGCAAATTAAGAAGGAGCACAAAGCTTTTACAAGGTGAATTGATGACAATGACCCAGGAGAAGGATGATGGTTGATTAAGGAAGAAATATTTCCCTCCTACTATGAAAAGAATTCAAGATATTCAAGATGACAATTATAAGGTCAAGGAAGGCAGTTGTCTACTTCTAGGATGAAAGAAGAAAGGAATCAACTTCTAAACCAAGAGAGAAGAAATAGCTAACCAAGCTGTGTAGGGTAACGGAAATATCACCTACCATTCCCTTGGGAGACAAGAATAGTTGAAATAGCCTATTAAGGTGATAGACAAAGAATATCTAAATGAGTATCTCCCTATTGAGTCAACTATATTTAGTTTAGATGTGTCGAAAGGATATACCCCATTGACTCCATGAGAAGAGATATAAATTTGGGTGATATCATTTATGAACAATCGATAAGTAAAGTTGCTTTTTTCAAAATTAACATGGTGTTCGGATAGATGGAGAAAGAGTATCTCCTAGAATGGCATACTTAATGGACACATTTGTCAGATGATAGTTTATTGAGTAAGAGTTAGGTGCTTATATAGTAAGTTGTGGTTGAGATTTAATTGATAAAAATGATGGTTGTTATTAGAACCTATATGCTTGAGATGCTTGACTGATAATTATTCTAATTTGTATCTTGCGAAAGCTAAAAGTCTATGACTATAGTGTATGAGGTAGGTAATATATGGATAGGAATTATGGATGATATGATGAAATCTTCATAGGACTTATGTATTCTAGTTTGTGTCTTTATCTTCAATCATGAAATTGTAGGTACTATGTTTGATACTCTCTCTTGCACACTCTGGAAAAGATACCTAAGGTGTTATAACACTCCATCATATGTAACTACTTCTAGTCACTTTGTACATTTGATATGTATTCAGATTGATGCTTTATTTGGTTTATTGATGAATTATTTGATCATTGATTTTTGGATTAGTTTTGACTTCTTGACTTGATTTTATTTTCTTTATTTTTTTTCTAAATGGATGAGTCGCCAATTTTCTATTTTGTGGCCCTTGGTCATACTTGAATTAATGTTTCAATATGCTCATTTTATAATTTACTGTTGAAAATGATCACTTGTTCTCTGAACCTTTATGGTGGCTGATCTTATGTTTGAAATTTTTATTGTCTTTCGGTTGCATATTGCATTCCTTCCATATTATGTTCATAGCAAACCCTTGATGGTATGTCCAAGAGAGTAAGAGCAGAGAGTGTACCAAACATAGGTGTTGTGTCAGTTAGGGAAATAATACTATGTGTTTCTATCATTTTTAGTTTAGTAAATTCAATGTGTGGAATAACTAGAGGATAGGCTTTGAAAAGGTAACTATATTTATATACATATTTAGTAGATAGACAAATTCAAATTAGTTCATCAATTATATGAGATCTTACTTAGTTTTTACCTTTGAGATCATGTGACCATGAAAGATGTCTTTTGTTAAAGTAGGTTTTGGAGTCTTAAACATCCAAGAATATATGGTCTTTGGCATAAAAACACATTTGAGATAATTGAGTATAAGGTTGTGCTAGTAGTTGTATAACATATGTTATAATGTTAGGAAAATTTATGTCATCATGGTTGCCTTGTTATTTGTTGATTAAGAGCATACATAGTAATTTGGAAATCTTATGGGTTGATAGAAGTTTAAGGTATGAAGCAGATTAAGTTGGTTGGAATAGTCAGAAATAAAAAGGAAGTCAAATGATGGGTTCTCATAGATCAAGGAAATTTTATCTACCATGTTCACTATAAAGTCAAACTTGATATAGAAATAGATGCAGAATCACTTGGAAAAACAATTATTGAGGTTTTGAAAGTAGATATTTTGGATCATAGATTTGATAGATTTGAGAAAAGAACTTGAGGGTAATTAAGAACGTCAATGAAGGATGTACTCGCTTAGAGGCAGCAACTTGAGGAAGTAAATATTGCACCATATTTAAAACATTTGGAAATATCTAGTTAATCTAGAGATTGTTGATAAAGATGTGATGAACCTAAGAACTTTGGAAAAGATAGTTGAGTATGTGGCACAAAGTTAAGTAGTCAAAAGTTGAGCAAGATCATATAATAGGATTTTTGTATCAAACCTGAGTATAGGTGGTAGGAAATCAATATGAAATTTATTCAAGAGTTGATTTTGAGTAAGAACAAGCATGATATTATAATTGGATATGGTCAACAGATTGACAAAGATTACATATTTCGTACTTGGATATATTTAAAGATGAATCATTAAATCTTATGAAGACATTTACTCATTCAACTTATCAATTGCATGGAGTTTCAAAAAAATAGAAATATCAAATAGGAATGTTTGGATGACATTTTCGAATTGGACAACATTGAATATATCTTTGGGAACTAAATTAAATCGGCATGGCATCTCTACGTAGATGACCAAATGGAAAAAAAAAGATGAAAGAGTTAATCATGTTGTGGAATTTTTTTTTTGATGTATCGCATGGGTTAGGAATGCGAATGGAAAAAAAAATTGTCTTTGGATTGATTTGGCATACAACAAAATCTTTTCATATGGTTTTAAGGAATGATACCCATTATGATGCTTTATGATAGAAATGACAAAAAATTGTCAATTGGATTAGGATAAAGATAGGATCATCATTAGTTCTAATATGCTTAAAGAATTGGATGAGAAGATGAAATTGATCAAGAATATATTGAAAGAAAAAGTCAACAGACAAGAAAAGCTATGATAAAAGAAACAAGAGTCTTAGATAATTGTTACTGAAGAAGAAATTCTTTTGAGGGAGAAGACTCACAAGAGCTTTATTTTATAGAGAAAATCATCAAAGTTGGTACCAAGATATGTGGACCCTTCGATGTGCTGAAAGTATGAATCCATTTGCTTATGGATATAGGATCCAAGAATGGTGCTAGTGGAAGAATTTGGAGTAGTGTTAAGCTACATAGCAGAGATTTCACTCAGTATTGGATCCAGTGGGACCAATATTTTGATGATAGTGCTATTTGGAAGGATGATGCAATGATTGACTATCATATTCATCTTTTGTTTTCTTAGAGTAGTATTTGCTTGATGGATGAAATACCTGAATACTCTGATTTTGATTTACATGTCGTAAATTTGGATAGTATAGATGGTACTACTATTGTTATATTTGATTGAGACCACAATGTATGGTTAATATTTGTGAGGTTGAGAAAGTATTTTCTTATTGATAGAATAATAAGGCATCGAGACGATGTCTCTTTTAAGAGGGGAAGGATTTCACGAACCCTATTTTTTCATAATTATTTAATTAGGAAAATAATGATTATTTTTCACTAATGAAATGATATTGGAATTGTTAATGAAATAAGATAGGAGATAGAATGCACTGAAATCATTTATATATAATTAAATGATCAGTAATATTTTTTATTGCAAAATTAGGATCGTCATTGTTAATGAACAACTAAGTGCAAGAGAATGCAAAAACTGGTGAACGCAGATGAAGGGGAGAACATGCTTTAGGTAGAGTTGTCTTAGCTCTTGTATTTTGTTAGAATACATGGAATCTCTCACACACCACGTTAGGATTTATAATTTACATCTTGAAAAGATGGATGATTTAAATGACCTTATTTGAGTGTTTGTTCAAATCAGAATGATTAATTTGGAATGAGTAGTAGATTGATTTAAATATTTATACATGTGCATTGATTGCATGATTTGAGTGTTGATTGAATTAAATATAAGTCATATGAGTGATTGTGAAATATTATGCTTTATTGTTAAAAAAGATGAAATGTGTAAATGATTTAAAAATGAATATGGACCCTAGGTTTATATGTTCTTTTTGTTCATATATGTATAAATGTATGAAAAATCATACTTATGAGTTCACTTTTGTAAAATTGGACAATAGTATAATATATATATGTATACGAGAAATTGACACAATCTCACACACACACACAAATATATATATATATATATATATATATATATATATATATATATATATATATATATATATATATATATATATATATATATATATATATATATATATATATATATATATATATATATATATATATATATATATATATATATATATATATATAGATAGATAGATAGTTATAAATATCACATTAGCATGAAATTTGATTACTTCATGAATTTTGTTTTATCTATACATAATCATTTGCGATTAAATATGTATATGTATTAGAGTTATAATAGTGAATCAATTATAGACTTATAAGTATGTATGTGAATATTGAATATGTAGATAAATTTGCATAACTAAATTATTTTATGAAAATCAATCATATATATATATAATCATAGAAATGGTTTATTAAAAGAATTTGTTAATGATTTTAATATTTAATATATATAAATGAAGTCAATATTAATATATATGTAAATATAAATAAAATTAAAATTAAAATAAGAAATAATAATAGCATAAGGTGGCAGATTTGTTAAATCAAGCTTTTAGAGCAGTCCGAATGGGAGTTGACTATCCCACATCACTGAACTCATGCCATATCACAAGGGAGGGCATGCCTTATGGATCACGATATGCAGGGAGAGTTGAGGTGGTGTCGGCTAGACATATGCTTATACCATAAAGAGTTTTAAATAATTAAGGGTTGTTTATATGCAACGTGGGCACCAAGATGACTAATCCACGTAACAACCATCTTGCATGCAAAAGTTGATAAGTCGACTAAACACAAACTACAGATTAACTCTTCCACATGGTGGCTCACGACCGTTGGGTGAGGAAAGAGACTTGACACATAGTGCCATGGTAATTTCAAAACTACAAACTTCTCCCCATTTCACGATGGCAGTAGGAAAGACTGCAGTTCCTATAGAGATAACTGAGAAACCAAACAATCAACTCCACGATCCAAGACTAGAGGAGGTTGACTCAGCTACAGAAAACAACAGTAGGGATCCAAGCACCCTAGACGTGTCAACAAAGTAGTTAAATAAGAGGTATATGGATTGGGGAGTCTCCTAGGAAGGAGTAGATGTGGGGAAGAGGAGTGAGAGACATGTCCATAATGTAACTAAGTTGTCAAACCCATGGCAATGTCTAAGCCAAAAAGGTAGCAGATTTCGTAGGAGAAAAATAGTATATATAGAGCCATAGGCTTGATAGAGAGGAGGTTGGAAAATATATAGAGGAATATAGCAAATAGAAAGTTGGAGCAGGGAGAAATAAAGAAAAAGATAACAAGATAGAGGAAAGAAAGAACATAGAAGAGTGACAAGAGATTAGAGAGAATGGAATAGTGGAGATTTTGATGTGTTTACAATCGAGTCATAAAAGATCGACGATGAATATCTCCAATTTAGTGTCAAACTTAGGGGTTACGCTCTTGAATGAGTGTTAATTACTTTATTATTATTAGAGAAATTCTCAAAATATAGAAAGGGTAAGGACTCGAAATAGAGATCTCGTGAGATAGAAGAGCATCGAGGTGGAAAGTATTGGAACCCGGACGTATTGCAGACAATTTGAAGTTATCAAGCATCATAATAGACCTAGATCGTGTTTCTTGAGGTAGGCTCAAATCTAGTATGTTTTGTTGAAGAGATTTAAGAGATAAAGAATGATCTAGTTTTAGACTTATGCAATATTCTAATGAAAAAGTTGGAGTCCTGATATAAATCATTTTTAATTGTTGAAATTACGATCATGCAAATATAGATGCAATAGTGAAATATTTACTAAAAGTTTGTTGATAAAACTTAGTGAAACTCTCATAAATTAGACCACCCAATCCTCTAGGAACAAAGTAAGAGGATAGAGAGAGAAACTATGAAACTGAACTTCGAAGAAAATGAAATACTAGGATAATGAATTATTAAGAATTGAAGTTTATTTTCAATTTGTGTAGAAAAGACTTACACATTTGAATTTGATGCTTGCATGAAAAGTAAAGATGGTTATTAGGAGTCTCATTTGAGAGGATATATAGATAGGCGCTTTATGAATTCTCATCATGTTAGATTGTTGTTATGCTAAATTAGTAAAATTAGTGAGTTGAGTATTTAAATCATGAAAAGTCACATATTAGTATTAAACTAAATATGATGTTCTGAGAAAAGAGGTAAATGAACCAAGACACATGGAAAGATAGAGAGGTTAGATGATATAATCTTAGATTTTTAAACCATAAGAAATGGAATGCATGTTAATGATTACGCTATTTAAATGTTTTGATAATTGAATAAAAGAATGTGTACTAATTTTATTCAATTTATATGTAAGATACATACATGTGTTACACCTTCTTAATATTTTAATCTTGTCTTTACATTGCTTGAAAGATAGAATCGAAAGATTGTTTTCTTTCATATGTATATTTGTTTATCTATGAAAGATTTTCTTCCTTAAACATTATATTAAAATCTTATGAGATATAGGAAGCTAGAATTGAAAAGGCAAAAGATTGTCTTCTATATCTATTTATTCTAGATTTATGTGAACAAAGCTAGATAGGCTTGTGTATGGAAAGTTACCTTCCAGGATGGGTGCTGAATATAGAATCTTAGAGAGAATAGTTGCTTTTTACAAACTATTTATTTTTTCTATGCATGGCATTATACTCAGCCAAGTAATCAAATTGAATAAACCATTGAAATAGATGAAATTATTTTATTTATGCTCTCTACCATATCTTTGATTAATCTTGCATGTTTCTTAATGGTATTAGAAAAATGATGCATGTATAATCTAGGCATGCACCAGATTACATCGTGCCTTTTGAATTATTTTGCTAAGCGATTCGTGCAAGGTTGGGTTTTCTTGATTGATTAAGAATTCTGGAGAAGCGTAAGCTTCAAGGTTGGGCAGAAAAAGTGCCCGAATCTTATTCTCATCTTCATGCTAAAGATTGCATTGGCGATAGCTTGGGTTATAGATCAACGGACACATCTCACCCTTTACTTTGTATTATTTATTATTGAACTTATGGCAACTTGAAAAGCTTAAATTGTATGATTGAGATACTATTTTTATCAATTTATTGAATGAAGAATCTTTATCTTTTATAGAATGTTTGTGTTTATTACGATTTAAATGGAATGATCAAATGAAGCTATGGGTGGAAAAGTGGAATGAAATAGATTTATTAACTAATTTATGAGTTTATTTAAGAATAAAGAGTATTTTGGCTATTATTGAAGTTAGCACAATTTATAACTTTACACACTTGGTGACATTGTTTATCCTTGGGTTGGGAGTTCATGTGTTGTGGAGTTTATTCTTGCTTTGCGGTTGAGTTTATTAGTATCCTATTTAGCCTTGGTTCTCCTAGCTCGAGGGTGGCTTCATGTAAGCCTAGGTTGGGAGGTGAGCCTCCATGGTCACAACCTACCAACTTTAATTGCAGGTTTGCTTTGGGAATAAAGGATAGAGTAAAGTCAAGCATGTGCAAGTTTCCTATTGAATGAATTGGGGATTCAAAAAATAAAGTATTTTAACAAGCCCTCATTTTTGTAGAAATGAAGAGGCTTGAGATTGTAACTTTGTTATTATTGTATAAGGAAAAAAAAGAAAAAAAAGAAGAATGTATATCTACTTTGAGTATATTCATTTCAAAGAAATCAAAGAAGCATTTGAGTATTATTCCTATATTGTTATTTATTACCTTGAAATAGAGTAGCAAATGTAATCTTATTTTCTACTTTATTATCTATTGAAGAGAAATGCATATAAAAATAAAAAGGGTAGATAAACATTGAAATCAAATCATTTATTTAATATTAACATTTTCTGAAGTGTATTGTGTTAGTTGTATAACAGTTAATAGAAAAAAAAATTTACTTCTGAATATAGATTAAATAGAAAATATACTTCTTAAGATTAGAGTTAAATTTACTCATAATTTGTATTTAGTTATAATATGGGATAAATAAGAAAATAACATCCTACTGATTAGGGCAAATAGATCTAGATATGAATGAAAATTTTCTTGGAATAGGAAATACACTCATTCTTGTTATACGTCATTCATATTTATATTTATATATATAAATAGATTGGAAATGTAACTGTTGTTGCAACATAAAACATTATTGTCATGTATGCTAATCTGAAAATACATTGTAGAGGAAATGTTTAATCCATGCCTTCTTATTTCATAAAAAACATGTAGTTATAACAAACTATACTATTCCTTCAACAACAACAACAAAAAATGAGACCTGCTCACAATAACTGGATTATTGCAGATTTGTATATTTATATAATATTTGCCTTCAAACCAAGCTTTGTTTTAAAACAAATCGATACATATAAATGTTTTCTTTAATATATATATATATATATATATATATATATATATAATGAAGCTAAAAATTAAGCCTGTATATGAATATACTATTATTTACTATTCTGCTTCATATAATATATATATATATATATATACATATATATAGATGTATATACATATGTACATATATGTGTATATATGTGTGTATATGTATATGTATATGTATATATATGTATATATATGTATATATGTGTGTATATGTATATGTATATGTATATATATGTATATGTATATGTATATATGTGTATATATATGTATATATGTGTATATATATGTATATGTATATATATATATGTATATATATATATGTATATGTATATGTATATGTATATGTATATATATGTATATATATGTATATGTATATGTATATATGTACAAAAACAATTTGACTGAGAAAATTTCCTTTTTTGGTAGATAGCTTTTTTTTGTGGCTAGTTGGGTCGAGCCCACGAGGTGGCTTTGGTCGCACTATGGGCCGCGACCCATAGGGGCGGCTTCGGCCACACTATGGGCCACAACCCATAGGGGCGGCTTCGGCCACCACTATGGGCCATGATCCATAGGTCAACTTCAGCCACACTGTGGGTGGCTACAACCGCCACTGTGGGCCGCAACCCATTGGTTGGCCTCGACTGCAGTATGGGTTGCAACCCATAGTGGTGGCTTCAGTCGCCACTGCAGGCCACGACCCATAAGAGCAGCCTTGGCCACACTTTGGGCTGAGACCCACAGTCCCTCCAACCCTCTACCACCCATTCTAAACCACATGTCATTGACACCAGCACATATAGAAAGCGGTCATGGATGTTTTCAAAGAAGAATACCCAAACCCGACTTAGGGTTTGGGTAGTAAAGAAAAGATTAAAAATATATATATATAGAGCGATAGAAACCCTAGCTCAAAAACTAGGGTTCAGAGGTAAGGAAAATAAGAGAATAAAAGAGATGGCAATGAGATGTTCCCATCTCATATAATATTTTAGAGGAAACCCAAAATAAGGTTAAATAAAATATTATAATAAAAATTAGGGCTATCTCATAAGGGGTTGTAAAACTTGAAATAAAGTTATAGGGGGAAAAGCCCAACTCAAATGAAGGGTTTCTATAATGTAATATATGCATATATAGACATTTTGGAAATTTTAATGGTAAATAATAAGATGTAATATTTATATTGAGATTATTAATATCAATAATTAAAGATTTGTTGTTCTACACAACTTATTGATGCTACTATAATGACATTTGAGACTTTACATTTTATTTCTTAAATAATTAATATTTATACAATGAATTTGTATAAATGTTAATTTAATTAATATTTGGGGTTATTTAAATATTATAGGGGAATATTATTAGCTCTTAATATAAATATAATTGGAGGTTTTAATTGGGCGAATTAATTTATTTCAAAGGTTGCATTGGCTTTATAAGCTTAATTTTTTCAGTTTAGATAATGGCAATTATTGTAATTATTACATAAATTAAAATCTAATTTGATTATTAAATCGCTTAGGAGTTTGAGATAAGACCTAAATCTCCTAGTTAAATCTAAATAATTTATTGCTCACTTTAGAGACCCATTCATATTGATACTTGAGATGTCATTTAGTGAAACTAATTAAGATATCACTTTTATTTGAGCATAGATCACAAGTAATTTAGGTTTTTTTTTTAAATTGTTGTGTTTTTGCCCAAAACTTTGGACATGACACACTATAAAACCTAACTTTCAACAAATCAATGTTGTGCATATCATGCAAACTTTGCATTCCATTAGAGATATCTCCTTAAGACATTCTGTAAATTAATTCATTACATGAGCTGACTTCTCTTTGAGTGATTATATCAAATGTTTGTCATTCTTTGATGGAGGACCATTCTCTATTACACAAACATGGAGAATATTGGCAAAAGGTTGTGGAACGCAAATTGGCTCTTACAAATTGCATTGGTTTGAAAGTTTCTAAATCCAATTCATAAATCCATTTTATGTATATTGTGTAGTCACAACATAATGTGAGACCACATTTCTACAAGCCGATTTGTCAAGCAATTAATGCCTTGTATTTGTGCTCTAGAGTGAGTTACCAACTATGGTTATCCTTGCCAATTTGCTTGTCACTACAAGCATTCATTTTGTTTATTGGCCTCTTGAAGGAGATTGAAAACTTAGAAAAATACAATGATAAAACTAATTATATCCACACCATTGGCCTTCATGGATGAGTAATCAACTTTTCTTGAATGTGCCAATATGGACAAACTTAGCTATGTCCCCCCCCCCTCTCTCTCTCTCTCTCTCTCTCTCTCTCTCTCTCTCTCTCTCTCTCTCTCTCTCTCTCTTCCAACTTCCAACATATCAAAAAGAATTTGAAATTTCATTGAAGATCAATGATGCTTGACATTGGTGCTTAGATATATTTATTGATAGTCAATGTGCAACACGACACTCTTATGTATTTTCCAAATAAACCTTCAGATCTGGGAAGTGGGTGATGGCAAGAAATTGCCACATTGTTCAAGATAGCACTAAAGACATAGCCCTATAACAAATTTTCCCAATAATTCATACTTCTTAAGTGTGAATAATATTTTGACCAAATGAAACTAGGAGTTCATGATGAATTCAACAATTTGTGAACATGAGATTCTCTACAACCTGTCCCTTATACATTTGATTCATCTCCTACATCTACACTTTAGTGAGTTCATAATTTTTTGACTTGAACTTGTGATCAATCTTCGTGAGATTTGTATGGCTTTGTTATGACTATCTTAATGCTTTGGACTACATTTTGGTGTTCACTACTCTAAGTCACTATTACTAAGGCTGCATTTGTCTTATTTTGAGATCCATCTTTTGGTCATTCATGTTATGTTGTTCTAATGGTTATAATGCTGCATTTTGTTTCCTTGCTATATTTTTTATTTCTCGATCTTGTATTTCTTTTATATTGTGTATATTATTCCCTTTTAACCATGAAGGATAGTATTTTCTACTTTGATGTACCTCTGTGATAATGATAATCAATTGCATGGTGATTACTTCATTTTGATGATATCCCTTCATGATAGCAATTGCACATTTGGATGAGATCGTTGCAATATGCACTGTTTTTGTATCTTTTATTTAATTTGTATCTTGGTGTTATAATTGTAGAATGCCTTTCTTTGTTCACTATCATAGACATAGAAGACTACAAATACATCTTGCTTTTGTACCTTATTACTACCTTTGATCAAGATATTCTCTGTCATAGTAGCATGTTATCTCTATGTTTGATGTTGACTATTATTCATGTTATTCTTGATTGTCCTTTACCTATGTGATATAGTTCTTTGTTATAGTGATTGTATTCTTTTCATTCTAATGGTTGTCTACTATTTTCTCTTTGAATCTATTGTAAAATCATTGTCAGATTTTTACATGGACCGTGCTTCTCATGCTTTAGCTACACCTTTTATGGTTGATCTTCATCTTAGTGCTAGGTTCTATGATGACTACAATAATGTCTTTAAGGTCTTTTTTTTAATGCTTTTGGCCATTTCTTAAAACCTTAGTGACTTGTACTTGTAAGGGCTAGTAAATTCATCTATGTATCCTCCTTCTATGACTACACCTATACTTTTGTCTCTGAACTATTGTGGCACTCATTATGTTAGCTATAGACATGGATTCACTATCATGGTCTTTATCAAACCCTACAATAGGTTATGGGCTACTATAAATATCATTCATCATGAATTTTCATGATGAACTCTTGTATGCTTAATATTTTGGCTTTGATCATTGTAGCGTTTGTTCATATTCATTATTGAATCTTGGGGTTCTATGGTTGGGACTGTGTCTTCTTAACTATATGCCCTTTGTGGTGATAAACTCTTTTGCTCTCTGTATATTATCATTTGCTACTAAGATATCCATACGATCTCTTATTTCTTGTTACTACTTATCAAGTTGCCATTAGTTTTTGTATTCAAAGTCATACTTTATATTCTAGTTAGTTAGCACTACCGAATCATGCAGTCGGTATAAACAGAGAAGTCGGTATGCACAATCTAGTCGGTTACAGAAGAAAGCAGTCACAGAATGCAGTATTCACCAAGCTATCTACTGAGTATCTTCTTATGGCTACCGAGTAGTAAAGTTAACACACCGAGTTGATATTCACCGAGTGAAACGTGTTACTAGATACATTGAACCTGGACATGCATATGAAAACGTGTTACAAGATCGAGGCACATATAATCGTTATTACATTGGAAATTGCACTAAAAGATTGTGTATGATTGCGAGGTCAATCCAACCAATGAAATATTTTGTTTAGTTATTCATTTGAGGAATCTCATTTGTAAGATCGAAGTAATGAATTAGATCACCGTTTTAAGAGATCTATTTATACAGCATGAATTAAGAACAAGGTGTGTGCATATATGTATGAAGGAAGACTGTTATAGAGACATAGAGGTCACTGAGAAGATTTTCAAAGAACAGTCGAAGAACAGAGTAAACAGAAGGGTTTACTGAGTTACTATATGAGTTACCGAGGAATGCTATAAGAAAGGTAATCTTATTCTGAGCACATAGAATCTGCTATAACATTTCAGATGTAAAGTTGCAGATATTTGTAATGATTTTATTGTAATATTGTGAAAGAGAAACCTTTAACAGGGTAAAAGACTCTAACCAAGTCTATAAATTGTAAAGCCTCTAACCAGGTGCAGCATTCAGAATAAATATTGTAAAATCCTTTAGCAAGGTAGATCTAATATATCTTGTTACTCCTAATAGGGCAAGCTATCAGAAATAGCTAAATGTAGCTCTAACCAAGCAATCTTTATTATTGCACTAGTGAAGTTGTGGGTGCCATCCCCACCACATTTTTTCTCTCTAACCAAGAGTTTCTGCGTAACCAAAATATATGAGTTATGGAGTGAATCATGTATGATTGTTATCTGTTTGTTTTAACTCTATTTTATGATACTGCACTATTCTATTTATGCATAATAGTAAGGTTATTATTCAAGAAAGGTTTTGAAGTACTGATTCACCCCTCCCCTCTCAGTACATTAGCTTTCCATATTGGGCCTAATAATTGGTATCAGAGCTTCTATCTTGGAAAAGGGTTTAACTACCTAAAGAGAAAGATCTTAACAATGGAAGGCTATAAACAATCTCGAAGGATTGTGTATCTACAAGAAGAGTTGGATCATGCAAATCAAGTGATTGCAGACATGCAAAGGCAAATGCAAAAATCTCTCAAAGTAAGAAGAAGATTATCTGATGACTTGCAGGATTCTCAAGAGTTAGTGGAACAAATTGAGACATCATCTGAGAATAGTATATCTGAAGAGACTAAAGAAATGATTGGAGTATTGAAAGAAAAGAACAAAGCATTGACTGATCAACTAAAAGCAATGAAAAGAGAACATGAAAAGTTTAGTACACAGATGACTAAAAACCTAGATGCATCGAGGGCAATAGAGGATAAAGCAAGAGATCTACAAAGAGAGAAACAACAACTTGAAGTCTTAGTATCTGATAAGAATGATGAAATCATAAGGTTAACTGGGATTCAACAAAATATGACAGATCAACTAGGTTATGCACATCATGAAGAAATTCTAAAGAATGATGAAAATCAAGCATTGAAACTTGAAGTATCAAGGTTGACTGATGAACTTGAAACAGAGAAGAAATCCAAAGAAACATTGAATAAGAGTTATGATGCATCAAAGATGTTGGATGAGCAACTGAAAGCAAGAAGACCCAACAAAGATGCAAGACTCAGTTACAAAGGAAAAGAATCAATCGAGAAAGGAATTCATACTACCGAGAGAGGATAATCATCAAAGCAAGTTGGAAATAGGAATAACATCAAAAGGAAGAAGCCTATTTGCTACTACTATGGAAATCAAGGTCATACTGCCAACATATGCCAGATTAGAAAAGGTAAGCAACCAAATATCACTAAGTCCAATGGATATTATTACAATTGCAATAAATATGGCCACACATCTAATCAATGTAGGACAAAGTCTATTAACAACTATCAGAAGGCAAAATTCAAAGGGTTTTGTAGAAACTACAATAGATATGGATATAGTACCAAGAAGTGTTGGTCTAACCAAAAGAACTACATGCTGTGTCCACACCAAGTAGACACTAGAGGTTACCAAACTCACACATATCCTTACCAACAATATGCAGCAGTACCATGGGATTACAATATAAGGATATGGTGCGAATGTTGTGGAAGATATGGACATATAAGTGTCAACTGTTTTATAAGGTTTGGAATGAACAATCGAAGATCATGGAGAAATCCTGGTATGGCATGTTTTCATTGTCACAAAGTTGGACATTTAGCTGGAGATTGCAGAGATCAACCTAGAAAAGACACTGAAGAGATAAAAGAAAAATTCAAGATGATTTGGAAAAAGAAGGAAATCATGTCAGATGAAGAAAGCACCTTACCTACCGAGTTAGGTGCACCTATTCCAAATTAATCTGAAAAGGTATAAAGGGACTGCATTCTTTAAAGGTTAAATCATAACAGTTCCTATTCTATTATGTACAAAATTCAAAATCTGCATAGTTAAGATGTAATTAGTAAGTTTGAAATTCTATCAAAGTACTTTATAGGAAACCTGTCAAGTTGGTGTATATAGGAAGCCTTTCAAGTCAATTAATGAAGGAAATTTGGTTACTCGGTTAAAACAAAAAAATAGGGAGTAAATTGGTTAAAGGTGAACCGAGTGCATTTAATGTTTTGACCTAATTTGCATGGAGCCCAATAAGGTATTTTGTACTTAAAGGTATTTTCACAGTCATTTTCATTCACCAAGTTTTCAAGAGAGTAGAGCAGAGCGAATCAAGGAAATCAAACTTCATTCAGAGAGAATTTCAAGGTATTTACATCAAATCTATTCACACTGTTAAGCTGGTTACCGATCTTGTCAAATTGCTATTATCTACCAAGTGTGAAGCGTCAGTTGTTGGTAAACCGTCAAACCCTATGGATAGTTTGCTAAGTTTTTACCTAAAACCTTCAATGGTGCCCAAGATCCAAGATCCCATAGTTGTCAATAATGTGGAGAAGCCCACATTGAAGTACTCTTTGACTCCTAAAGTCGCCTCTGAACTAGATGACAAAACTGCATTTTCACTCATCCCTGATCGAGTCTTGTTAGTCGAAGATGTTAGATTCTTCACCAAATATCATGTTGAAGAACTCAGTCATGTTGAGATTAGTGACACATATGATGAACTTTGTACCAATGGAAAAATGGATAGCAAGTTTGAGCATATCAAAATCAAGGGATTAACTGAAGCCCTAGCCTATCCCCGTGTGTTCAAACCCCAGTGGATTAAGTTTGTTTTAAGCTAATCTCATGATGATTTTATGTGGCTAGAAGAGAAACCATTCAAAATCACCAAGGAAATCATTCATGTGATCACCGGGTATCCTATCTATGATCATGCACGAGCACATAAAATGATATCACAGAAGGAGCTAATCAATCTAACTAGAGTAGAATCTAATTACTGAGGACTGAAATTGAACAATGTCACTGATGCAGAACTTAAGTTTGCAATTAGAGTAATTGGTTACTATTTCTTACAATCAACAAGGGAAAATAGTGTACCATGTGCCGTAGTTGACTTAGCCTATAAAATAGTGAAAAAGGGAATGAAAGTAGATTTATGTGAAGTGCTGTTGAAGAACTTGTTTGAGAACCTGAACACAATAAGGAAGCCGAAGAAGAACAACTTGGCAAATACACTGAAGTTTGGTTCACTTCTTGTATGCATGTTTTTCTACTTTGAGAAGTTCTTTCCCTTAGTCGGTAAAGTATTTTGGGAGCTACACCGACCTATCACCCATCAAATCAATGATTTTATCAAGAAACTGGGAGACAATTTTAATGATATCATGGATGACTATTTCAGCAAATTTCAAGAGAAGATACACAATAGGTACTGGATTCCACCACAGCTGGTAGAGAAATATAAGGATGACATATGTTTTGAGGTAGACACCGATTACTGTTATATGAATGTTGTTGAACCAAGGACTCAATCTTTGCCACCAATGGGTTATGAGATTGACTATGATATAACACAACAACAAATTGATGCCTATCTATCATTGCCAAGGCATGCTACCGAACTAAGATATGGAACTTATGAAGAGGTGAAAGAAAAAGTAAAAATGAGCATTGTAGTACCCAAGGCTACAAAGATGATAAAGGTTTTATCTGAGAAATTCAGAGAAGAATCCTCCTCTACACCTATCAAAGGCACTCTTGCCATTACCGAAGAGAAATCAGAAGCTCAAGATGCAGCAATAACATTAAGTACCAAGTTGCCTAAGGGTAAAGTTTTGAAAAGAAAGAAATAGGACATTTCAAAGGCCCTACCGACTCCACCAACAAAGAGACCTAACACTAGAGCATCAGCTGTGTCACCGAGTAAGAAACAAAAGAGTGTTACTATACCCAAGGTAACCAAGACCTACAAGAAATCTACTCAGAGACTCATTTTGGCAAAAGAGTCTAGTGATATAGAATCCGATGATGCAAACAAATTTCAGATTGTAAAAGGCAAGAAGATAAACATTCATAGTGTTGAAAATTTTTGTGCCAATCTTAAAGAATATGGTGGATTTGTAGGATTTAGATATGTCAAGTATGAGACTAGGAATAATGATGAGAAGTGGCAAATTGAAGAAGTTGTCATCTGCACACTTTGAAAGTTTCAGCTAGCTCCATTAGAACTAGTAAAGTCACTTCGGAGTGAATTATACTTACATATTGATAACAGATGGAAATATGCAATGGACTCAGAGAAACAAATAAGAGAAAGAAGTCTAGTCGATCTATTCCCTGATATGTCTGTAGCAGAAATTAAGGAACATTTGACAACATACAATTCTAAATTTCTTGTCAAACAAAGAGCCTTAAAATTGATGAATGGGCTATACATTGATGTGGAAAATGAGACAAAATCCAAGTGGCAGGAAATCTTCAAACTAAAGGATGTCAGTGAACAATCTCAAGTTGAAATTGTTGATGTCACCGAGCAAGATCCTGATGTCACCGAGCAAGGTCCTAATGCTACCAAGCAAGACCCGACTGACACTATTCAAATTGATGAAGATGTCATGGATGAAGAAGAACCAGAGTAGGAAATGATTGAAGGCACTACCTATGCAAAACTTGTATCTAGTGAATCTATTTTAGAACAAGTTTAGCCTTATCCACTAGTCAAGCCACCTGTCTCTACCTAAGCTCCTAAGGATATAGAATAAGGCACTGAAGCTCACAAGTTTGAAGAAATAGAAGACACAACTAAAGATCAAATGTCTCAAGCACCGTCAAGCACTAAAAATGTTACAGCTGAGACCCCTAGTACCGAGACACCCAAGGACACTACAACGGCTACAAGAACCGACCAAAGTGTTGCATCTACTGAGCAACCTACTGAGGGTCAGCAAGCCCCACAAGCACTTGTCTTAGTACAACCAATCAAAGGTAAAGAGAAGAAGGTGAGAAAGCATAGTTTCAAAGTTGATTTAACTAAACCAATAGTGTTTCCCAATGTGGATATCTCAAAATTAAAAGGGCAAGCACTTATTGATTTCAGTGAACTATGCAAAGCAAAGACCAAACAGGAAAAACAATTGGCCATTCAAAAGAAGAATTAATTACTACAAAAGGTAAAGACACTACTAGCAAAAATGCTACCTTCAGCAACAGTGTCAACCGATGCAACCATCCACATTCAACTAGATGAACTCCTTACTCAAATAGAAACATCTGGAGTTGATGCATCTGAGTTCTTGAGCAAGCTAAAAGATAAAGAGCTTACTGCAAAGATGATAGAAGAGGTACAAAAAGCTCTCACAATAGCAAAAGTAAAGCTTGTCAAATTCATTGCTGAGTTGTCCCCTCAACTCAAGCATATTCTTTATTTATTTCAGAAACTTTGTACATTTTCCTTATTCATTAAAGATATCAAGAATAAAACTGATGCAATTGAGAAAGAAATCACCAATCTCTCAACTAAGTTGACCACCGAGCCTAATTCAGTTCATAATTTTTATACCAAGCTTCAATGGCTCATGGCTCAACAGTTAGAACTCAGAAATGAAGAGCATAAGATCAGGATGGATATAGTGACTCTCTAGATATTATTCCTTCCTCATCTCTCATCAGTTCAAGAGCAGATTAACCGAGCTACACGCCTATCTACTACACAAGAGGGAAGCACTCTTGATGGCTTAATATCACTATTGGCTGATATTCAAGCACAAAATTCTTTAATGGAAAGTGTAAAGGATGCACTCTCAGTCACACTTACCAACGCCCAAAACAAGTATAAATCTATTTTTGATCAGTTACCACCCTCAGATGGAAATTAAGTTTTTGATGTTTGTCAAAAAGAGGGAGTAATACTACATAGGGGGAGTAATACTATATAGGGGGAGTAATACTACATAGGGGGAATAATACCAGACAAAGGGGGAGTAATTTACTATATTTGGAGAGTGATACAATTTTGGTAATACAGGTTTTGAGTATTGTATATAAGGGGAGTATACCAAGCAGAATACACAGAGCATGTAGAGCAAGCAGAGCACACAAGCATAGAATAGAACCGAGCATGCAAAATCCAAGTTATGTATAGAATAATGATAAGGGGAGTATATTTGCATATACTATTTCATTGACTATTGTATATATTGTCAAGTGTAATCATTTTGCAAAGTATATAGATTTTTGAGTTATGACTTTGAAAGTAGTTTTTGTCAAACATCTCAACTAATGTCAAAAGGGGAGATTGTTACTACTTATCAAGTTGCCATTAGTTTTTGTATTCAAAGTCATACTTTATATTCTAGTCGGTTAGCACTACCGAATCATGCAGTCAGTATAAATAGAGAAGTCGGTATGCACAGTCTAGTCGGTTACAGAAGAAAGCAGTCATAGAACGCAGTATTCACCGAGCTGTCTACCGGGTATCTTCTTATGGCTACCGAGTAGTAAAGTTAACACACCAAGTTGATATTCACTAAGTGAAACGTGTTACTAGATACATTGAACCTGGACATGCATATGAAAATGTGTTACAACATCGACGCACATCTAACCATTATTACATTGGAAATTGCACTAGAAGATTGTGCATGATTGTGACGTCAATCCAACCAATTAAATATTTTGTTTAGTTATTCATTCAAGGAATCTTGTTTGTAAGATCGAAGCAATGAATTAGATCACCATTTTAAGAGATCTATTTATACAACATGAATTAAGAACAAGGTGTGTGCATATATGTATGAAGGAAGACTGTTACAGAGACACAGAGGTCACCGAGAAGATTTTCAGAGAACAGTCGAAGAATAGAGTAAACAGGAGGGTTTACCGAGTTACTATATGAGTTACTGAGGAATGCTATAAGCAAGGTAATCTTATTCTGAGCACATAGAATCTGCTATAACATTTTAGATGTAAAGTTGCAGATATTTGTGGTGATTTTATTGTAATATTGTGAAAGAGTAACCTTTAATAGGGTAAAAGACTCTAACCAAGTCTATAAATTGTAAAGCCTTTAACCAGGTGCAACATTCAGAATAAATGTTGTAAAATCCTTTAGCAAGGTAGATCTAACAGATCTTGTTACTCCTAATAGGGTAAGCTATCAGAAATAGCTAAATGTAGCTCTAACTGAGCAATCTTTATTATTGCAGTAGTGAAGTTGTGGGTGCCATCCCCACCGCAGTTTTTCTCTCTAACCAAGAGTTTCTGCGTAACCAAAATATATGAGTTATGGAGTGAATCATGTATGATTGTTATCTATTTGTTTTAACTCTATTTTATGTTACTGTACTATTTTGTTTATGCATAACAGTAAGGTTATTATTCAAGAAAGGTTTTGAAGTACTGATTCACCCCTCCCCTCTCAGTACATTAGCTTTCCATATTGGGCCTAACATTTCTATCATTTGGTGGCTTCTCATCTTTTCTCTGATAGAGATCCTTATTTCATCTTCATATTCAATATCACTTGGAATGAGATCGTGTTGCACTATGTCTGCATCTTCATTAATAGGTTTGTGCTTTAGTGGTTATGGTTGGCTATATTGCAATGGTTGTACACTAAGCTTCAAGGGACTAGGTCTGCACTTTGTGTAGATGTCATTGTGTATTACATATCTTTCAGCTAACTCTCATTGCTCTATCATATTAAAATACCTTGTACTATCCTCTTGATGATTAACCTTAAGTTGTCAAAAGTTCATATGACTATGACATTCTATGAAGGGCAACAACTGTGTTTAGATTGCAATATCTCACATAGAAGTAGGGGTCCTTCCAATAATTCGATCAATAAATAATTATGCACATGCATAATATGACCCTTTTTGTACATAATTTTTAATACTTTTGTGGTAAAGTAAATTGTTATTATTGACCTTAAATTTAATTTATATGCCTTAACTATTGTAAATTATTTAAGAGGTATACAACATCTTGTAAATATCTTTGAATGCTCATAAAAAAGGCCTATGATGAAAAATGCAATTTGATGCCATCATTTTTTTGTATGGTATACTCAATGTGAAGTAGTCACCAGTGAGGAGGGACCTCAAAGAGATCAATTTAGCCTAGTCAGCAAGAGTAAACACAACAAAAGCACAAGGATATGATGGAGGCAATGCAGAATAGATTGTTTTATTTCATATAATTTGATTACATCAAACCGGTAATAACTGAGTTACAACATACCGGCTCATAGGCCTGGTAGAATATGTCACAACCGAGACCTTAAATCTTATGATCTATCTTCTATGCAGAGTCTAGCTACTTGATTCTCTGATTGATTTTAATTGATTACATTCTAATGTGTAATTACAAATATATGTCAATCCAAAGGATCCAGTCGGCCTAAAAGGGATCAAAACCCAAAGAACAAGACCTAACATGAAAATAACAAGGTCAACCTCTACCAAGAGATCCCTCCGGAAAATCCAAAGGATGAAATGTAGATCGCAGGAAAAGGTTGGTCACATGCCAAGGAACATTGGAATCAATGCCCAAGGTTCCACAAGCTTTGGAATGGGTTCTGGTAGATCACCAAAATAGGTCCAAGAAACCAGTAATAAAGGAACAACCAGTAACAGGAAACTGTCATGGAAACTGGTAGCAATATCTTGCTGGAAAATGATCCAAATGTGATGCGGTCTACAAAAAAGAGAGATGATAGAGTCTTCAAGTAGAATCCAACTCCATAGGATTCAATGAGCCAAAAATAGGGCACAAAGAAAGTAAAATTGAAACTACAAACAAAAAACAAAACATAAAGGAAAATATTTTTGGTTGATGCAAGATTGATATGAACCGGGCATGCTACTACATCAGACATACGTGGTTATTGAAAAAGTGAGCCTCTCACTTTATCAGGGTCAGAGGGAAACCAAGGTGGTCTACCTCTTCCTAAGAAATCTGAGATGAATCTTCAGTTGGTCTGTCCTTTCACTTCACAAGATATTCCTTATACTGACTACTCTGGGTACTCCGCCCAATCCTATTGTCCAAAATCTCTTCAATCTAATCTGGTTCCTTTTGGGGCAACTATTTCTCCAAGTTTGTAACATTGTCCTTAGTAAATTATGGTTCATGATACTCATGAAGATCTGTAATGTTGAATATAGGTGAAATAATTAAACTATCTGGTAACTCCACTTCATATGCATTTCTAGAACTGAACTTCCTCAAAATCCTGGAAGGACCAAACTTCTTCATCTGCAACTTGTTATAAGTTCCAATCAAGAATCTTTCTTTTCTCCGATATACCATCACTTCATCACCAACTTCAAATTCCTTATGTCTCCTCTTCTCATTTGCCTTCTCCTTATACTTGTTGTTCATGTCTTCCAAATGCTTCTTAACTAGAATATGAAATGTTACCATGTGATCTACAAAGTCTTATGCTTCTGAACATCTTTGGTCTTCATTGCTAATGTCTCTCAATTATGATATATCACTAGGATGCATTCTAGTAACAATCTCGAAAGGTTTTCTTCCAATATTTCTATTCAATGAATTGTTGTAGGCAAACTCTACTTGTGCAAGGATCAAATCCCAACTTGCAGTTTTATCTCCCACTAAACATCTCAACAAAATTCCCAAACTTCGGTTAAAAACTTTTGTCTGTCCATCAATCTATGGATGAAAAGTATTACTGAAGTTCAAATTTGTCTTTATCTTCTTTCAAAGTGTTCTCCAAAAATAGCCAACAAACTTAGTGTCTCTATCTGAAACTATGCTTTTAGGTATTCCATGCAACCACACCACTTCTTTGAAAAATAGGTCTGCTACATGTAATGCATCTAATTTCTTCTTACAAGGTATGAAATGAACCATCTTCAAGAATCTATCCACTACCAAAAATATAGAATTATTCCATCTTGGTGTCTTAGGTAATCCAAGTATAAAATCCATGCTTACTGTCAAAGGTTTATACAATCCCACATTCTTACTACTACCTTTTGCAACTTGACAAACTCTACAAATTTTCACATATCTCTTAACATCCTTATGAATCTGGGGCCAAAAGTACTGCTTACTCACCAATGCTACTATTTTGTCAATGCTAAAATGTCTAGCTAGTCCTCCACTGTGTTTCTCCTTTATCAAATTCTCTTGTATAGAACTCTTAAGTATCCACTACTGAACTCCTCTGAATAATATCCCATCCTAAATGAAATAATCCAACCATTTGCTTATGTCTACCATAACCGGTTCTCTACATACTTTCCAAGGTTTTTGGAAATCGGCGTCATCGTCATACAAGGTCTTCAAATCTTCAAATCCTAATACTATCATCTCTGTCAACAAATTCCTTCTCCTACTCAATGCATCATCAACTTTGTTAGATTTCCTACTTCTACACTTCAACACAAAGGTGTAACTCTACAAGAATTCTACCCATCTTATATGTCTACAAAGCTGGATGATCTATATACAACACAAACTCCTTAGGCAAAAAGTAATATCTCCACTTCTTCAAGGCTTGAACTATGACATAAAACTACTTATCATACACTAAATATCTCCTCGGAGCATTATTCAATTTCTCACTGAAATAGGCTACTGCTCTTCCTTCTTGACTCAAGATTGCTCCTATTGTTATTCCACTTACATCACAATCCACTCGAAATACTTTATTGAAATCCAATAAAGCTAACACAGGCTTCTCAATCACTTTATGCTTCAACAGTTCAAAACTTTTTTTGGCTCTGATGGTCCAATTGAATTCCTTTCGATCTCCTCTCATGGTCTCAATCATAGAGTTACAAACTTCCAGTAAAAACTAGCCAATCCATGAAATTATCTTACCTCTCCAATGCTTTCAGGTCTAGGCCATTCAACTATTGCTTTCATTTTCTCAAGGTTCATCTTCAAACCATCCTCAGATATCACAAATCACAAAAAGACTAACTCATCCTTCATGAAAGTACACTTCTTGATATTGATTAGAAACTTCTCTTCTCTCAATCTCTGCAAAACTTGTCTTAACTACAATAAATGCTCCTCTTTTGTCCTACTAAAATTAGAATGTCATCCAAATAAACAATAACAAACTTACCCAATAATTTCTTCAATACCTCCTTCATCAGCCTCATGAAAGTACTCAGTGCATTAGTCAATCCAAAAGGCATCACCAACCATTCGTACAGTCCTTCATATGTCTTAAATGTTGTCTTCCACTCATCACCTTCTTTGATCCTGATTTGATGATATCCACTCTTCAAATATATCTTTGTAAAGTATTTTTCTCCACTCAAATAGTTCATTATGTCATCCATCCTTGGCAAAGGAAAGCGGTATTTTACTATGATCTTGTTTATTTCTCTTGAATTGATACACATCCTCCATTCTCCATTCTTTATAGGTGCTAATACTATTAGTACTGCACAAGGGCTCAGACTCTCCCTGATCAAACCTTTCTTCAACAACTCTTGCACTTGTCTATTCATTTCTTCATTCTCTATCGGTGTCAACCGATGTGCAACTTTGTTAGGAAAACTAGCTTTGGGAACCAAGTCCATGCAATGACTAATGCTTCTCACTGGTGGAAATCCATCAGGTACATTATCTGAAATGATGTCCTCATATTATATCAACAAATCTATTATCTCTCCTAGGTGTTCTCCTTCCAGTTTTGGTTTGTCAGTCTTCTTAGGAATTAAGGAAAAGCACACATTCTCATATCTCAGTCCATCCATGAATTTCCTTCCATCTACTAAACAGATTCTAGCATTTGTACAAACTACATTTTGTAAAGGTTCCTCCAAAGGAAATAAGGTTTTCTTCATCCCATTGGCCACAATAGTGTATGTATTCTTTCTCCCATCATGTACTACTTGTCTATCAAACTGCTAAGGTCTCCCCAACAAAAGATGACAAATATCATAGTATCACACAATACTTCATCATGATAATTCCCAGTTTTCAAATTCATCAAACATTGTTCACTTACTAACAACTTATTTTCATCTTGAATCCATTCGATCTCATAAGTGTTAGGGTGTTTCAGTCTCTCCAATTTCAACTTATTCACCATCTCTTCTGAAACAAGATTATCTAAACTAGCACTATCAATAACAACTTTACAAAACTTACTAGATACCTTATGTCTAGTCTTGAATAGATTCTTCCTTTGCAATGGCTCTTCATCTCCTCTAGTATGACACAAATATCTCTTCATCATCAATAATTCTTCATCTTCTGCTTTATTGTCTAATCCGGTGGGGTTTTATTCCACCACTATTGTTCTTCCTATACTCGAATGTATGATGTCCTTCTCCTCCACATTTAAAGAAGGTTCCTCTAAATGTTCTCTTGTCTTGTCTTCCAAAATTCTCATTCTGTTAACCATCTGGTAGAAATTTATATCATCCTTCTGGTATGAATTACCTTCTTTTCTCACTTCCTTGTCCTTTCTTTGATCTATACTAGTTCCTCTTCCTCTGATAAACCTTCAATCTCTATCTTTCCATCTGTGCTCATGTCTTTTGTTTAACTTCTTTTCTACTTTTAGGGCATACTAGTAAGCCTCTTCAACACTCTCCAATTTGATCATATTGAGTTCATCTTATATAGACATCTACATTCCATTCAAATATCTTGCAACTTGTTCAAATTCATCATCAACATGTCTGGATCTGATATTCAACTTATAAAATTCTTCGGTGTACTCCTTCACACTAGTTTCCTTCTGTCTCAAATTCTGCGAATTCCAGAACAAATCCACTTGATAATTCACTGGCACAAACTTTGATTTGAACTTAGCAATCATTTGATCCCATGTCTTAATTTTCTCTTTACCTCTTCTTTTTCTATGAACTTGCAAATGCCCCCACCAAAGAGATGCATGACCTTTCAACCAGGTACAAGCATATTTCACCTTCCTCTCTTCCACAATGTTTTCAAAATCAAAATACTTCTCCATCTTCAATATCCAATCAATAAATTCATTGGAATCTAGCTTCCCATCATATTTCAGTGGGGTAAAATGAGGTTTAGTATTCACCCTACTCAAAAACCTTTCCTCATCTGGATCAACCACTAGTAGGTTTTCTTGTTCTGTTGGGGCTTCTTCTCCTTCATCTTCACTTACATCTTCAAGATGTCGATCTCTTCTCTAGGTTGTCTCCATGACTTCTAACCAGGCTTATATTCCTTGCAACATCTCCATCACAACTGGGTCTGCATTCCCACATGCTCCACCATTCCTAGCTCCTCTTTGCACCATTGCTCATGCTAGTCCTCTGCAATTGTAGGTCAAATCCACAATCCGGTACCCTACAACCAAATTTTAGGATACACAACCTCTAGAATGAAATTTCACTCTGATACCACTTGAAGCAATCATCAGTGAGGAGGGACCTCAAAGAGATCAATCTAGACCAGCCATCAAGAGTAAACACAACGAAAGCACAAAGATATGATGGAGGCAATGCAAAACAAACTATTTTATTGCATAAAACTTGATTACATCCAACCAGTAACAACTGGTTACAACATACCGACTCACAGGCCTAGTAGAATAGGTCATAACCGAGACCTTGAATCTTATGATCGATCTTCTACGTGTCATGCCCAAACTTTTGGGCAAAAAATGGAACAACAAATTTTTTTTTGAACAACATAAACTCATAACATAACCTACATTTAAAATGAATCAATAGAGTTTGTTTTAACTAAGATGTAAATAAAATTGTTTTCTAAGGTTGGATTAGTTAACCAACTCAAATGAGCGACTTTATTTAGTGGAGATTAAATAATGTCGCATTTTAGTTAGTTAGTTCAATTATCTTAATTAAGTTGTCACTAATTAAAAACAAGGGGTAATTAGTAATCTCAAGTGCATTTAAATCATTCCCGACCAAATAATGGTAATACTATTTAAAAATTAATTAATTGAAACACACGCAAATTCATTACTTAAATCTAACTGATAAGGGTTCAAAATTCTACATTGTCATTGGTCAACTAAATCCAATATAAGCTAAAGTCAATTTTAATTTTCCCTAAATCTTTAAATTTGACGATATAATTAATTTGGCCAACATTGGCCTCAAGGACTAAGAATTCATAAAAATAATTAATAATCTTCAATTATATTTATTTTTCCCCAATTTTAACCTTAATGTCTATATAATCGAGTATATTAAATAACTATATGATTTCCCTAGCTGAATAAATTAAATCAACTATGTGATTAATGTAAATAATATTAATCCTCCATTTTAAATTATAAAAATAGACTATATTAAAATTTAATTCTTTTAATAAAAAGGACCAACTATGTCCATGGAATATTATAATTCAACTATTAAATAACCTTAACTATTGGATTATAATTTAAAACTTAATTCAAATTCCTGCCCCCCAAATTTACAAGCAAACCCTAAGTTTAAAATAAAAAATGCTCCTATTATTGATAAAATGCTAACCCTAACCTGAATTTGGGTTAGGATTGCATTTTGCCCCTTTTATTTTTATTAAAACCCTTTCTTTTTCTTTTTCTATTAACTCATACCCTAACCCAAAGTGGGTTAGGGTTTAATATATTATTTTTTTTTTTGTGGTGTGTGTGTTTGTGTGTGTGTAGGTACAGGGCCGAGCTAGGGCATGATGATGACCATGGAGAGGCGGAGGCCAAAGGAGATAGAAGAGGGTTGCGGGCGGAGGTGGTGGCATGGGCTCCCCCAGACACCACTATGCGTACACACAGTGGTGGGCAATGCTGTCCACTATGTGCACACACAGTGGCGGATGGTGTCGCCACCGCCCATTGTGTATACACACAGTGGTGAGGTGTCGCCCACTATGTGTAGCACAGTGGTGGCCGCAGCCATTCCACCATGTCTACACACAGTGCGGCACCTCCTGCACCACCCCACTATGTGTAAACACAGTGGCTCCACCGTGAGCCATCCACTGTGTTAACACACAAGGGTTCGACCGATACCCCCCTGATTTCCCCTTTTTTTTTTGTTTATAGTTATATTTTTTTCTTAATACATATAGATATATATGTATATATATGTATATGTATATATATATGTATAATCATGTTCTGAACATATTTTTAATGTTTTCATTGCGTATATTTTTAAATGCGGGAATATATATATATATATATATATATATTCTCTATTTTTTTTTGAATAAAAATATACATAAGCATGAAGTTCTCTTTTTTTAACAGCAATATATGTATCTACATTTTTTTTTTGTGTTTTCAAGACTTGCAGGAATGGATGAAATAATGTCAGGATTTCAGTGATTTTGTGTTTCCTTTCCTAGGTATGATTTATTTTAATATGCAACATTAAGAATTTGTCACAACAACTAAAATGCCTAGCATGCTAACTATCTCATATGGTTTATCTCAATACAAATTATTACATCTAGGTTCCTTTTCTTTCTGCAATACTAAGGAGGAAGAAAAATAACAGAATATAAAAGTTATAATAGCAAAATATTTATTTACAGTTATGCTAACAAGTTTATCTCCAGTAAATTACTTTTGTTTATAGGTTAGTTTTCAGCTATGCCTAAATAGAAATATTAATGACAGAATAATAGTATTTAAATACTGCAGGAAATTACTTAATCACACATTGATTTTCTCCCTTTTTTCTTTGTTTTTTTTTTCGTTTATTTTCTCTACTTAAAATTGCAGAGTAAACAAAATAACATAATTTCATTATGAGACAAAATTTAATAAAATCTACAACAACATTATAGATTACAGAATTTAAATAAAATGCATTTTTTTTCATAGAATATTTGAACACAATGGCCCACTATTACAATGGGTGAAATACCCCAACTGGTCTCTCATTCCTAATAATGAGGACTTGAATAAAAGATACATTTCTTTATTTAGAAATAAAAACAACATTGAGTTCCTTATTTACATTTCTACAACAAAACATAGTATTACATTTCCTATTTGTTTTCTGCAACTGAATAAAATCTGTAACCAAATAGAATCTGCAACTCCTAGCTTTCTTTCCTCTCTCCAAGCAACCTACATATAATCATAAGGCTATGACCATGGGGTGCTCACCTTCCAACCTAGGCTTACTAGAAGCCACCCCCGAGCTTGGAGAACCAAGTCCTAGATAGGTTACACTCAAGCAAACACAAACAAACAAGAGGAAAACATATACAACAGACACATTCCCTTCCCAACCTTAAACTTCATCACCAAATGTGATATTTTTACTAGGGTGGAAGTGGACCAAGTACCCTAGAGGAGATTCTACTAGTAACTCATAGCCAACTCATGGCCTCCATGAAAACACAACAAAGCTCATCTCAATCCCCATATCCTTTGTTGGCATTTGGCATTATAACAGACAAGGGGAAATTGTTGACATTTCAATAAGGATATTGAGAAGGTTGTTGATGATTATGGATAAAATTGATTAAGGATGTTTATTGTCTTAATATTATTATTTTGTCATTGATGTCAAGAAAATGATTTTCTAATTCAGTATGATGTTGCCATATCTTGAGAAGTATGATTTTATGAGTATAAAGATGTTGGTAAAAGACACAGAAAGAATATGATGAATAAGGGGAGAAATAAGTTATTCAATGGGCAACTATTACCGAGTTAGACAATGATGAGATCATGATGATTAGATTGTTTTGATATCCTACATATGTTATTGATTGAAAGGTTAATACTATACTATGTTACCGAGCAAAGAACCTAGTCAGTAAACCCTAAGGTTATTGCTATCGGTTAATGAAGGCAGAATGTCTACTGAGTGAAGTTTAGTATTTACCGAGTTGCAACCGAGCAATAACAAAATGCATTGAATGAATAATAGCATTATTTAATGAAGGAAGCTGATGAGTTGGCTATGATTAAATGATTGGTATGCCGTGAATGAAGTTTGTTAAAGAATCTATGGCAAAGGAAAATCGGCAGGAAAATCTATAGCTTAGATTGAACTGCAATACCCTCGCACAAGTTCCAAGGTAGGGTAAAACATTTTCAGATCGAAGGATACATTGAACCTGGACAAATTTTGAAGATCTGATGGCTATGATTGATCATGGGAAATGTGATCAAGGAGATTAAGTGGTTGGTGAATTATTTATAAATAGGGAATTATTGATAAATAATGCATGCGGGCAAGTGTATGCATAGGGATGCTACATAGTGATTACCGAGCAAAGAAGCTTGAAGACCTATTTTAAATAACAGAGTATAGAGCCCAATAGATGGACAAGATTAGTTCTATGTTTATATTGTATTGAGCAAATAAGAATCTGCTTTAGCATTTTAGATGTGAAGTTGCAGATAGATTTTTATTACTATTATTTTGTGAAGTGACAAAAAATCTCTTAACCGAGTGGACTTAATAGTCTTATTTGTAAAACCCTCTACCAAGGTGACATTTTGATTGAGTGTTTGAAATCCTTTAACAAGGTCACTTCTAACAAGGTGAAGATCCTAATAGATCTAAGGGAAATCCCTTAACCGGGTCACACCTAGCAATGTGTTTGTAATATTTAATAGGATTTTCTTTTAACCGAGCATACTCTGGAAGAGTATATTTCTTAGTGAGTCCGAAATCCCACAGTGGTTTTTCCCTATTTGGGTTTCCATGTTAAATCTGGTCTTATGAATATTATGATGTTTATATGCTTTTGAGTTTGCATGTTTAGCAGTTTTGGTTATATTACTGAAGTATATGTTACCGAGGTTGAATCTGATGTTTTTATGCAAGATTAAGTTTGTATGATTCACCCCCCCCCCTCATCTTATTCTCTTGGCATCTGTACTTATCTTTAAGTATCAGAACTATCAATTGGTGTCAGAGCTTTAGACTTCAGAAGGAAAAGTTTAAAGGTACTTGAGGAAAAGATCCAAAAATGTATAAGAGGGATGCATCGAAGCTGAACAAGTCAAGTTTCTCTACATGGTAGAAAATGATGAAGTTGCACCTATCAGGAGTTGGAGAATATGTTGTATATTATCTATAGAATGATTTCATCACACCGAGCACCTATCCATTGACAATGGAAGAGATAAAGGCAAAGCAAGAACATATCCAAGCAATGATTGAAATAACATCTACATTGACCGATTCAGAGTTTAATGATCTAGAAGGTTGCAATGATGCAAAGGCAATGTGGGACAAGCTCATATCTGTGTATGGAGGAGATGAGCATGATCAAAGAGCAAAAGTGGATAGTCTAAGAGGACAACTTGAATCTATGAGGATGAATGAAAAACATATTTTTAAATGTTTTCCATATAATAAGATTGGTCATTTTGCATCTAGATGTCCTGAAAGGAATTTAAGATTTGAGGAAATAGTTAAAAGATCTTTTAAGCCTAACCCTGGGTATTAGAACAAGTATAAGTATAGGAAAACCATTAACAAATCATGCTACATAGAAGATGAGGTAGGTATTATTGACTCTGATGATGAACTGACATAAGACTTTGCTATCAAGGAAGATCTTCTGGTACTTGAAGAGAATGTACCTGAAGAGAAGGCACTTCCTGCGAAAATTGAAGACAAGGATGATGTTGGCATTTGCATGAAGATTGCATTAAGGATATGTTATGTTGTCATTGATGACAATTAATCGGTAATGATATTGCTGATGTTGTTGATATTTTCTTGTAACCAATAGGATGAGCTAAGTGAAGGAAACTATAAACCGATATGTAAGTTTGTGAGTTGAATCAGTAACCAGTAAAAAGGTTAACCACATCCATTGATGTAACCATTAAACCCTAACCAAATAAGGTTGTTCAATTGGTTATGTTGGTTTATGATCTGATGATGAGCAGTAATGATGGTGACATGTATGATTATTATATAAAGACAATTTCAAGTGTTTTTGGCGCATTGTTGTAACGGTTTTTGTCTAGGGAATGATAAAGTATAGTTTATATAATGCAAAGCATGTGATGAGTTAATGAGATCAATGAAGCGGTGATCAAGGAGCAGTCAAGGTTTTCTTGATTAATGTGCAAAGATTTCTATGTAATCTAATGGTCATACTTGAACCGATTTGTTTATTAGAATTAGGTTTTTGTTGTGTTACCAACCTAATTGATTTATTTATAAGGTCGATGAAATTGTTTAGTTTAAGTGTTGGAAAAAGATCAGTTGAGTGTGTGGTTGTCGAACTGGATGATGTATCTATAGTTTGAGTAAAGGCATATAGGAGCATGAAAAGGATCTGATCAAGCAAGTGTAGTGCTATTTAGACAGATCAACAAACTCTTGTTGCTTTCTAAAAATTACAACAGAATTGAAATCCCCTAATCGGGTAAGCTTTAACAAGCTTGATGCTATTCAAATCCTCTAACAAGGTGATCCATTATCTTGGGTTTTTAAATCCTCTATTGAGGTTACTCCTAAAAGGGTATTGCTGCTAACAAGGCATTTGTAGTCAATCCCTTAATCGAGTGGTTCTTAATAGGATCAGTTCTTAACAGGACTTTTGTAAAACTTTAACAGGCTTGGCTCCTAATAAGGTGAGCTTCAGAAGAGTTCAAATAGTTATCTTGTGAGTCTCATCTCACTGTGGTTTTTCCCATATGGATTTCCACATCAATAATGTTTGTGTCAAGTGGTGAATGTTTTTGTGTTTATGATCTTATGGTTGATTTGATTAACTAGTTAACTATTTTGATAAGTCATGATAACTGGAAGCATTGAGAAATGAAGTTTATTGACATATGATAAAGCATTTGGATGTTTATAAGTTTGAAGTTGTTTACTGTTAAATTGTTGTAATAGTCAACCGGTTTATCTTATAAGTTTTTATCTTGACAGTGGTATTTCATTGATAAGTTTACTATGAGAGATTGAAATTAAGTTTGGGAAAGTTTGTATCAGTTTTTCTATTTAATAATTCACCCCCCCTCTCAGTAATCTACCAGATACTTATTCTTTCTTCATACCATTAGATGAATGAATAATTTATAGTGAATGTTCATATGAATCGAGATAAAAGGAAGTTTCTATCTTTGCAAGAATTTGATGGTGGTTGGGTTAGATTTGGAGAGGACAAAGAATGTATGATAAAAGGAAAAGGAAATATATCATTGGATGGTAAGAACAATACTGATAATATTTATTTGGTTGAAGGTTTGAAGCATAATATTTTGAGTGAAGGAGAACTGGTGGATAAGGGATTTCAATTACAGTTCAAGGATGGAAAGTGCAAAATCCTTAACAAATGTGGTTTGGAGATTGCAACTGGTACATAGACAAAAGGTAATATATTTCATTTTGATTCTGGTGAGAAAACATGTTTGATTGCACAAATTGATGAGAGTTGGCTATGGCATAAGGGGTTGTGTCATGTGAATTTTGATTGCATTGTAAAGATCAGTTCAACTAAGGTAGTTAGAGATATACCTAAGATTGTGAAGCCCTATAATCTAGTATGTAAAGAATGTCAAATGGGTAAATAGGTCAGAACCTCTTTTAAGAGTATACAAGATAAATCTAATGATATTCTTGATATTATTGATACTGATTTGTGTGGCCCTGCTAGAGTTAAAAGTATTAGGGTGATAGATATTTCATTCTAATCATTGATGATTATCCTAGAAAGATGTGGGTTATTTTTCTAAGGGAGAAATTTGAGGCTTTTGAAAAGTTTAAAATGTTTAAGCCTAAAGTGGAAACTAGGAGATGATTGAAGATTAAATGTTTGAGGTTATATCATGGTGGAGAATTCACACCCGATGAGTTTAATAACTTTTGTGAGAAGCCTGGTATAAGGAGGCAATTTTTTGTTCCCTGGATGCCTCAGCAGAATGGAGTTGTGGAAAGGAAGAACATAACTATCTTGGATGTTGCAAGAATAATGATGATGGAAGCTAGTCTACCTCATATCTACTAGAGAGAAGCAATGAGCACAAATATTTATACATTCAGTAGAATACATATCAAAGGAGAAATTGGTAAGAGACCTTATGAAGTATGGTTTGGCAATACACCTACAGTTATGTATTTCAAAATCTTTGGTAGTAAATGTTATATCAGAAGAGATTATATCATTGGAAAAATTGATTCTAGATGTGATGAAGGCATATTTATTGGTTATTCTAATGAAAGAAAAGCATATAGATGTTATTACAAGAGATTGCAGAGAATTATGGAGAGTGCTAATGTCAAGGCGGATGAGCTAAATAGAGGTCAAATCAGAGTTTTTGAGAAGGAACTAACGATGGAAATGATTATATCTAAACTAGTAGCATCTTTATTGGAACAGAGTGTTAAATTAGTTACTTTGGTAGTATCAAAAAATTCTATAGTAACTATAGAACTAGAAAGAGGATCAAAGAGTTAGAAGACTCCTAGGTATATGAGACTAAGTCATTCAAAAGATCCGATCATTGGGGATAAGAACAATGGAGTGATGACAAGAAGAAGACTAGAAACAAATGAGGTATGTTTAATTTCTCAAGTTGAACCAGTACCTATAATTGAAGCATGTTAAGATGAATATTGGTTGAAATCTATGGAAGAAGAATTAGATCAGACTAAGAAGAATAACACATGGACTTTAGTTCCCCAACCTAAAAATAAGAATGTTATTGGAACTAAATGGGTTTTTAGGAATAAATTGAATGAAGATGGTCAAGTTATAATGATTAAGGCTAGATTGGTTTGTAAAGGATATACTCAGAAGGAAGGAATTGATTATGGATAGACATTTGCACCTATAGCTAGGATTGAAGTTGTAAGATTATTTCTTGCCTATGTTGCCCATAAGAACTACTAGGTTTATTAGATGGATGTTAAGTTTGCATTTTTGAATGGGGATCTTGATGAGGAAGTTTAAATTGAGAAACCTGATAATTTTTCACTACCAGATGATATAGACATGGTTTGCAAGTTAAGGAAAGCTTTATATGGATTCAAACGGGCACCTAGAGATTGGTATGCAAGGTTTGATAAATATCTTTTGAAGCTTGGTTTTACGAAGGGTAATGCTGATAGTAATTTAAATTATAAGATCATTGATGATGATATACTAATTATTAAATTATTTTCTGATGATATTATTTTTGGAGGTGAAGACAAGTTATGCATGGAATTTTCTAAGAATTTGAAATGTCTATGATTGGGGAAATGATATTTTTCTTAGGTTTGCAGATTACTTAGACTGACAATGGTATTTTCATCTGTCAAACTAAGTATGCTAGGGAATTGTTGAAGAAATTTGGTATGGAAGATTCTAAACTGGTAAGTACTCCTATGGTTACAAGTGAGAACTTGACAAGGAAATATGTTTATGCACCGGTAAATCCTACAAGATACAAATCTATGATTGAAGGTCTGCTTTATTTGACTCAGACTAGGCCTGACATAATGAATGATGTTTGTATTGCATCTAGATATCATAGTGATCCTAAAGAAAATCATGAGAGTGTGGTGAAAAGGATTTTTAGATACTTACAAGGTACATCAAAATATGGTTTGTGGTACCCTAAGGATGATGACTTTAATTTATGTGCATATAATAATGCTCAATGGGCTGGAGATGTTGATGACTAGAAAAGTACTTCTGGTGGAGCTTTCTTTCTTGGAAAGAAGTTGGTTTTATGGATCAACAAGAAATAGTCATGTACTTCTTTATGTACTGCTGAAGCTAACTATGATGTTTCTGCTACTAACTATACATAGGTTCTATGGATGAAGCAAATGATGATGGATATCAAAGTGCATTGCACTGGACGGGTAGTTATTCACTATGATAACTTTGCTACTATTGACATATCAAATAATCTGGTATTTCATTCTAAGACAAAGTACATATCTATCAAGTATAATGTTTTGAAGGAGAAGGTAGAAGAAAATGAAGTCAGATTGGTTTATGTGAACACTAAAGACCAAATTGCAGATATTTTTACTAAACCTTTTCCTAAAGAACCATTTGAGTACTTGAGAGACAAGTTAAGGGTTTTTGCCCCTTCGGCAGAGAACTGATTGATACATTTTGGCATCAGTCTGGTATGCATTATCAGAGATATCATTCATTCTGACACTGATGTGGGGATGCTACTGCTCAGGGGAGTAGTTTTCCTTGTGTTTAAATGGTTTAGGTTTTTTCTTTGATATTTTAGTTAGATTCTTGGCATTAATGTCAAAGGGGGAGATATATTGATGTGAAAAAAGGGAGTTGTATACATTAGGGGGAGAGATATGTGTAATTTAGATCTTTACATAGATATCATTCATAATGGGAGTTTGGTCTTTGTTTCCAAATTTCATTTCTATATCTTTATGTGGGAGATTGTTAATTGTCTTCCATTGGGGGAGACTTGTTTGTCATTTCTTTGGCACTTGGATATTTTTCACATCTAGTGTTACGATCAATGCCAAAGGGGGAGATTGTTGGCCATTTGGAAGAATTTATTATGTGTTGCATTGATGTTTTTTCATTAATATCAACACTAGCTATTTGGGATGCTTTACCGACACCCTTATGGTCCTGGTAGGATGTATGGTTTCTAGTCGGATTAGATCCGATATGATCCAGATTAGTTTGGTTATGGAATTGGCTTATTCATGATACTCATATTCATTTTAAGTAAGTTGGTTTTGGTATGGTGATCAGATGCTATCATGTTTTCTTGGAAGCTTGGTTTGTGGTTCTGGTGAGGGTTTCACTGGCAGAGCTTTGATGAATATTTTTGATGATATGCATAAGTGGTGTTGGTGCAGCTTCTGGTATGGATTCAGGATGCTAATGGTGATCATGTTCAAGACTTGTTGGATGGAGATCATTGTTGTAGCATGTGGACCTATATTGGGTCCTGGTTAATCTAGGTTATAGACCGACTTAATGTAATGTGTGGATTGGACCTCTCGATGTGTTTCTAGGATGTCTTATGTGTTGGATATTATTTGTTTGGTCTAAGGCTGACATGTTTGGTAATTATATAATTGGTTTATTGTTTGGTGACCGACATGATTGTTTATGGCTGAGGGTTTGTATATATATAATGTAAGATCTCATTGTAGATTATATGGTTATGGTACGAGATATAGAAATGTAATATGTGAATAATGCAATATCATTCAGGTAGAGGATTTGGTTGATCATTGGAGATCAAGTGGGGTTTATGTAAGAGGATTTTGTCCTTCAGTAGTGAGCTTAACTGGAACTGTACTCAAGCATAGGAGATGCTATCTTGGAGTTCATTCATTCTTCCAAATTATAGTCTTGATTTATATGTAGTCACCGAGACTCCCTTTGTGATGAGCAATACCCTCTAGGCTATTGGCCTTCCTACAAGTGTAGGCCCCTCAATTGTAATTCACATACTTAATGCAAAAGTATAATCTGATTGTGGGTATGCTTCCCACCATGGTTTTGCCCTTTATCATGTTTTCCACATATAGATCTTGGTGTTATGTGGATGGTATTTATTATCTGATTATTGTTTATGCTTAATTGGTTTAACTACTATTCTGATATTTTGTTTAAGCATTCTAGTATTAATGTTTTGGGTTTCAGTATTAAAGTTTTAATTGATTAATGTTCGGGTAATCTATGACAACTGATTCACCCCCCCCACTCTACATTATCTTCTGGTTATTTGAACTATCTAATATCTAATACGTAATTACAAATATATATCGATCCAAAGGATCCCATCAACCCAAAAGGGATCAAAATGTGAAGAACAAGACCTAACATGAAACTAACAAGGTCAGTATCTACCAAGAGATTCCTTCGGAAAATCCAAATGATGAAACGTAGATCACAAGAAAAGATTGGCCACATGCCAAGGAACATCAGAATCAATGCCCAAAGCTCCACAAGCTTCAGAATGGGTTCTGGTAGATCACCAAAATAGGTCCAAGCAACCGATAACAAAGGAACAACTGGTAATAGGAAAATATCATATAAATGGGTAGCGATATCTTGCCAGAAAATGATCCAAATGCGATGCGGTCTAGAAGTGAGAAAGATGATCAAGTATTCATGTAGAATCCAACTCCACAAGATCCGGTGAGCCAAAACTAGGACACAAAGAAAAGAAAATTGAAATGGTAAACATAAAACAAAATAGAAAGGAATTTGTTTTTGGTTGATGCAAGATTGCTATGAACCGGGGATGCTCCTGCATCACAATTACTATGCTTATTTGAAAGGTATTTCTTTTTACTTAAATCTATTGATGGAATTTTTTACATTTATTTTATGATTTGTTATTGATGTCATAGATTCCATCATATTTTTGGACGTTCCCATTGTTCTTAAAATATCAAAGCATCTTTTGTTGGGTGTGGTTTGGATATACTCAAGGATAGTAAACTATCTCTACCAAGATTGTAGTGAGGCTTTAGTACAGATACAAGCATTTACTTCAATACAAGTTGATCTATCACCTATAGCTACTACTACACCATTTCATTCAATCACTTTGCCTGATACATTTGAAGCTGATGACATAGAGGAAGAATTAAAATATGGCTAAAAGTTTTCTTGGTCCTTACATCAAATACTTGTATTTAATCCATACTTACTATTGTTGTAGTAGATATTGGCAATAAATTCACCTTTTCATACATTTATATAATGCAAAAAGCTAGATACACATGTCACAACCTATGATCATATCACTCTAAATGAGTGGCATCAAGATTTTACTGGTGGGCCTCAACTTGGGCTTAATGGTAAGCTCTTTAAATAGTTTTTTATTTGTTTTGTCTATTTTTGGCTGTTCAAATCATGTTCTTAAATAAATTTTAGTTAACGACATGTTCTTATAAATGTGTAGCAGGTTCCAAGTAGATTAGATCTTCTTACAATGGTATATTTAGATGAGGTTTGAATCTTCAACTTGTGATGAAAATTGACTTAATATTTTTGTATCTTCATTTCTTTCCCCTAATGTTGGAATGCTTTTGTTGCACCAATGAGAAGGGCATCCACTAACTCTCTTTGTAAGCATCTACAATGTATTTGTCAAACATTATTTAATTTAGGAAAATGTTATGTTATCTTTTATAGTTAGGATTGTGTTCTAATTTACTAAGAAAAACAAAATCTTCTAGAGAACACCATAATTTTCTAGAAGCTTTGTTTTCTTAACATATGGACTATAGAAGAAAAGTCCTAATTTATTGCAATTCTCTTTGCAGGAAGTGCAAAAACATAAATCACTTGCTTACCCCGAGTTTCTAGATTATATTATACCATCCCATGAGGAAGAGTATGGTCAATTTCAATTCAAGTTGCATTTTGTTTTCTTTTCATTCAAATTATTCATTGGGTAGAACTTTAGGAGGCTGATAGTTTAGATTGACACAATTCTTAGCTAGTGCTATCCTACCTCTTCTAATGGATGATACTATGGGCTTCCATTAGATGGATATGGAAATTGATGGCTTGGAACACATTGTTAGAGAACTCATGGGAGAAGAACCTCTTGAGATCATCCCAAAACATGAAACACTCAGATCTACAACAACAATTCCATAGGAAGAACCATTCATCAAGGGATTAGAAGAGTTGGACAAGGGTACTAATGTAGGTGATGAGACTAAAACTAGTAAAATGGAGGAAACAAGGGTTCCTATTTTAGGAGAGACTCCAGTGATCTCATTCATGATATATATATTTCAATTTTTGGTAGTATAAATTTGGTCATGTGATTAATGACTGGAAACAAGCTCTATGTTATAACCTTATTGTTAATATAATTCAATGATGACCTCAATCTCTATGTATACCCTAATTTGAAATATATTGGAATTGAGTTATGGCAGGTTTGTATATGAATGTATTTCATCTTTAAAGTTTTCAACTCAACCTACTTGCAGTGTCTTGGTTGACTTTGAGTAATTGATTCCATTTGACAATCTGTGTTCGCCTATTTTCTTGTACAACAGATGAAATGAGGAACCTTTTTTGATAATATTTTAGTGCTTGATGACCTTGAATATGCAAAGAAGTTAGCAAAGGAGATATGTGGAAAAAACAAAGATGTGAGTCAATCTTGTTGTTTTGAAAACCTCTCTTGTAGATATTTTAGTTGATTGTAGAGCTGGTCATTGTAGATATTTTAGTTGAGTGTAGAGTTGGTCATTGGTCATGAAAATCCTCTTTTGCAAATATTTTAGATAGTGATGTGATGTCCTTATACACTGATTCTTTGTCATCAAATAGTTGATTTTGTTTTTGTAGAAATGTATGTTTATAGGCTAACATAGGTTACATGGTATAATTATTCTTTGAAGGGTACTAGCTCAATGGAAGAGCACCTCTTTTACAAGTAGGAGGATGGTAGTTTGATTCCATCGTGCCCTAATATGACTAAATATATGACTAGTTGATTGTAAAATAATGATTAAAATGACTAAATATACTACCAATTGACAACAATTAATGACTAAATAAATGACCAATTTAACAACTATCAATGACTAAATTAACAACTAAATCAATGACTAAAACAATGACTAAATAAATGACTGGTCAACAACAATCAATGACTAAATAAATGACAAAATCAATGACCAAATTAATGACTAAATCAATGACCAAATAAATGACCAAACTAATAAATCAAAACAACCAATAAATGACTAAAATAGTTTACTCGTAAATTTGGTCACATGATTAATGACTGTAAATAAACTACTAATGGTCACGTGATCAAATTTAGTCATCTATATGAAATTTTTGGTACTTTTTTAATCATATATTGTTGTTTTTGTACTAGTTGTGGGATTTATTAGACATGTGGCATATCTCCAATGGGTATCAAACATAGTTACTATTTCTAAACTAGATAAAAGCATTAGAGTATGCATAGACTTCAGAGATCTCAATAATGCATGTCCAAAGGATGACTTTCCTTTGCCTAATATTGACATTATTATCGATTTAACTATTATAAATTCCATGTTCTCCCTAATGGGTAGTTCTCAAGATATAATTAGATTAAAATAGCTCTAAAAGATCAAGAAAAGATAGCGTTCACGAGTCCATGGGGTACTTTCTGCTAGAATGTCATGTCATTTGGACAAAAGAGCACAGGTTCTACTTATCAGATAGCTATGACAACACTATTCCTTAACATGATGTATAAATTCATGGAAGACTATGTAGATGACATATGGAAAAAATCATACAATAGAGATGAACATCTAGAAATACTAGAAAAGATCTTTGACCGGTTAGAACAATACAGGCTAAGGCTCAATCCCAAGAAACATGCTTTTGGTGTCACTTCCGGTAAGCTATTGGGATACATTGTTTCAGCCAGAGGTATAGAAGTTGACCCGGCTAAAGTTAAAGCAATCATGGAAATGGTATCTCCCAGAAATATCAGTCAACTTAGATCACTTCAAGGAAGATTGCAGTCAATTAGAAGATTTGTTGCTAATTTGGTAGATAAGTGTCAACCATTTACTCATTTGTTGCACAAGAATTTTAATTTGAAATGGGACAATCAATGTGAAGAAGAATTCAACAAAATCAAGGAATATCTCATGCAACCACTAGTCGTAATGCCACCAATTCAAGGTAAGTTATTGTTACTATATGTATCAGCCACATAAGTATCATTAGGAGTTATACTCACAGAATAGGATAGTGAAGGAAAATAATGAGTTATCTACTACTTTAGTAGAACATTAGTGGGATACGAGCTCAATTATTCTCCAACAAAAAGAAACATGCTTAGTGGTAGTCTTCGCTTCTCAAAAATTGTGAAACTATCTCCTCTCTCACTCAATCAAACTGATGATAAAATAGATCCATTAAAGTATTTTCTCAGGAAGGCAACATTAACAGAAAGATTAGCATAATGAGTCATGATCCTAAGCGAATTTGATATTTAATATATGGACAACAAAGGTATCAAGGGACATGTCATTGCATATCAGTTGGCATAAGCACCACTTCAAGATGATCATTCCTTAAACATTGAATTTCCAGATGCTAATATCCTCACAGTCACCAAACAGACATGGCAGTTGTACATTGATGGTTCACATACACAACATGGATTAGAAGTAGGCATTTTATTCATCACACCATAAGGTCACACAATTACAAAGGCATATAAATTAAGTTTTCCATGGACCAACAATACAACAGAATATGAAGCTTTGGTCACAGGAATCAAAATGACCATAGAATGGAATATCACACAACTACATATTTTTGGAGACTCTGAGCTCATCATCAATCAAATTACTGATGTTTATCAAACAGAGGATGACAAAATAATGCCTTATAAAAATATGGTAGATGATTTCAAAAATTATTTTGTAGAAATAACTTTTGAGAAGATTCCAAGAAATGACAACAAAGTAGTAGACACCATGGAAACACTTGCTTCTCTACTTCAGACACAAGAAAATCAAGAGCATTACGCATTCCTACTGGAAGAGTTGTTTTACCCTACCCATAAATGTCCTTATTCTTAAATTATTTGTCACCTTGTTGGTCATGATTGCTCTCGCTATGGCCAAATTTATACATACCTGATAGATAACACCCTCCCTCCTAACTTGTCAAAGAACCAAAAACGAATTTTCATCTGCCAATCCTCTCATTATACTCTTGTCATGGATACCCTTTTTAAATGAGGTCTAGACACTACTCTCTTAAGATGTCTCAAGCAAGAAGAATATGAAAGGCCTTAAACGAATTCCATAATGATATTTGTGGTACTCATTCAAGTGATCTTACCCTTTCAAAAAAACTCATACGCTTGGGCTATTATTAGCCAACTATTAAAAGAGATTATTTTTCAGATAGCTAAAACATGCAAACAATGTCAAATCCATGGTAATTTAATTCATGCACCAACACAAGAGCTTCATGCTTTAGCAACATCTTGGCCTTTCTACCAATGGGGTCTTGATCTAGAAGGAAAGATAAATACTCCTTCATCCAATGGTCACAAATTCATCCTCGTAGCTACAAAATATTTTACAAAATGAATTGAGGGTGTACCTCTAACAAATATCACATGAAAAAAAATTGTTGCATTTATTTTGAACTATATCATATGTCGCTATAGCATACTCATGACCATTATCACTAATAATGGACAACTGTTCAAGAACTAGGATGTACAAGAGCTTTGTGAGATATTTTAGATCCAACATAGATTCTCCACACCCTACTGTCCACAAGGGAATGGAGAAGAAGAAGCATCAAACAAAACAATTTTGAAGATCCTCAAAAAGATAGGGAATGATGCTAGCAGAGATTGGCATATTCAATTTTACCCTACTCTATGGGCCTACCATACTATTATTTGCACTCCTACATGAGCTACACCTCTCTCTCTTGTCTATGGATCAAAAGAAATAATACAATTAGAAGTAGAGATACCTTCTCTATGAGTATCATTAAAAGGCCTTATTCCAGATGAAGAACAATGAGTATCTAGATTACAGGAGCTAGAATTAATCCATGAACAATGACAAAATGCCTTTGATCATTTGAAGGTGTATCAAAAAAGAATGTGCCAAAGTTATAATCACATGGGTCAAACCAAGAGCATTTCAAGTTGGAGAACTAGTGAAAAAGGAAAATCCATGCAACCAGTCAGATCAAGAAAAGAAAGGGAAATTTGAACCAAACTAGTTGGGTCCATTTGTTGTCACAATAACATTTGGGTCAGGAGCCTATTAGATATCAACACCAGACGGGGATCAACTCGAGGAACCCATCAATAGAATGCATTTGAAAAAGTTTAATGTCTAAAAGTAGAAAATTCAAAAATAATGAAAAAGCAAATTATCACAAAACAATGAAAAAGCATAAAATACAAAAATAGAGAAAACAATGAAAAATACAAAAAAAAATCAAATATGAGAAAAAGTGCAATAAAAACAAATTGTGAAAATGTGGCGACAGGCGCTAGCTATCAGCTAGCTCTTCCATCTTTTGGTTCATGCATCCTTCTGCTTGTATTGATTTTCATAGACCCTGTTCATATCCATAATAAATTCTTTGTACATATGCAAACATTGTAGGTGATTTCTCACCATGGTTTGGATTATTATATATACCATAATAAAGTTTGTTTCTAGACTAGGGGCAAAATCCTGAACCTAGCTAGGTGAAAATTTCGTTGAGCTAAATCAAACAGGTCGAACAATAGTTAGGGAAAACTTGTCAAGCAAAAATTGAGACACATCCAACGTTGAACACAAGATCAAATTATCTACCATCAACTATCAACTATCAATTATCAGTCTAAACATGCAAAACACATATCAATGGATGATATCTTTTGACTAATGGTTTTAAAAATTTGCTAACAATGGTTCAATTTTTATATATTTATTTTCGCTATCATAATTCTTGAGTGACTCGAGGATGTCTTTGACTAGAGGAACATCGAAGGAACATGATTTTTTCTTTTCTATTGTCTGTAAATTAATAGTGAATATTTAAAAATTTGTCTTAGGACATGATCATAAAAATATCATCGATGACATTTTGGATTTGCATATAGCAATGGTTAATACTGCTTGTTTTACACAAGCAACACTTGGGTCATCTTGGTTAAATTATACCTCGATGCTTGTGCTAACTTGCAATATCAAAACCCAGGAAAGTAGTGCTCAAGTCATCATGGTTCAATTATACCATTGATGTTTGCACTCACTTCCCACATTTTAAAGGCACAATGATGACAAAAAGCAATGACCAAATGACTGGTCTAATCGCAGCATTGCATTACATGTGCATTTGCATATTTAAAATAGATTGTGTTTTATTTTGCATGGGATCACAAAAGATCATCTTTTCCAAGGCCAAAAGCTTCAACATGGTGTTATCTCTCTTATTAAGTCATTGTGTACATTGGACAATAAAAAAAATAATCAATTCATTCTTCCTGCATTGCATAATAAGACATCATTCACTCATTAAGTTAGATCATTGCATTGCAGTACATCCATCTCATATAGGCATGCATGGGAAAAATAATAAAAACATCATAAAAATAGAAAGCGTTGCATTACACATGCATCTTATAGTGCATATAACATCATCCTACATCATCATATAAGAACAATACATCCATTATCTAGGGTCCATAAGCATATAGAAAGTAAAAGAATCCATCATGTAAATACTGCATCACCAAACATCCATCATCTGGAATCCATAACCATATACAAAGTAAAGCATACTTCATGAAAGTAATTGCACATCATAATCAAATAGAAAATATAAATCATCTATAATCTCATAGGTCATATAGAACGAATAGGATCGGCTATGTATCATATCATCAAAAAGATCAGTGACCAAGGTACAATGATATCACAAAAATATATGAGATATATCAAAAATATACATCGTGAAAATCATCAACATCTCATCACAAAAAGGTGTATACATAAATAGATCAATGTCTCATATCAGTATGACCACTAGGACGCAGAGTGAAACTCTATCCTGATATGACAGGTCTGGTAACACTAACTAGAGTAGACACCTAAAATTAATGTTTAATTAATTTAAGCTTGTCAACATAATTAATTGATTTAATTGTGTTATCCTTATTCTTCTTAGTGTTAATTAAAATTAATCATGTCACTATTGTCTAATAAATAATTTATCAAATAAATCAATCATTTTCATATTCTTCTAAAGTCCCTCCAATAATTATTTCTTCTAAACCCACTGAGTTACCTAATTTTAATTAACTAACCTATTCACGTGATTCTTACAAATCACTTTTCCAAATCCCCACTTAGCGTAATTAATTCTTCTAAAATCTCTCATAATCCCACTTATCATTATTTTCCAATTTTAAATTCCCCCACTCATGTCACAACAATATTTAACCTCTCAAAAAAATTCAAATTTCTTTGATATCCCCCTATGCATCCTCACTTTGAGATTCAAATATCTTATCCTGGGCCCTTTTCCCAAATAATTTTATATTCCTTTTTTATTTCTCCAATGCATCCTTGATCCATGCCTACTCTCTTGAATCAATCTTAGCTCTTCATAATAAAATCAATCTTGGCCCTCCATTGGCCTCCTCCAATCTATAAATTGGAGTATCTTTCCTTCTCAAAGGAGTCTTCCATTCTTCTATCCTTATGCTTCTAATCTCTCCTCTCATCTCCTCCTATCATATTTCCTCATAATCCTCTATCGAATCCTTGTATCCATCATCTAAATCCAAATCCTTAATCCATCAATCTTATTGAGCACTTGAGAGCAATCCATTGATTGTATGATGAAAGAATAAGAATCCAGTCAACTACTGAGAGGGGGGGTGAATCAATAGATAGAAAAATTGATACTAACTTAACCAATCAAAAAATAATCTCTTAAAGTAAACTTGGAACTATCAATGCAATATCACTGTCAAGATAAAAACTCTCAAGATAAACCCATTGACTATTACAACAAATTAACAGTAAACAACTTCAAACTCATAAACATCCAAATGATTTTACTAACATAAATAAAACTTCATTTCACAATGCTTCTGATTATCATTATTTATCAAAGTGGATTAAGTACTTAAGAAAATCAACCATAAGATCATAAGCACAAAAACATTCACCACTTGACACAATATTTTTGGCGTGGAAACCCAAATGGGAAAAACCATGGTGAGATGAGACTCACAAGATTGTTGAGCATAGAGTACCACTGAGAGGGGGGGAGTGAATCAGTGGTTGCTAGGTCTATTCTTTTTTTGATCTAACTTGAGAATATCAATTCTTTACTTAATCACAAAGATAGTCAAACTGGTAATATAAGAAAGAAAGGCAAAGATACCATGCACACACAACCAACTCACAACACCAGATATATGAGGAAAACCCAATATGGGAAAAACCTCGGTCAGAAAAGCTGATGAAGTCTACTACTCTAATCCAGCCTCATAGAAAAAACACAGCTACAAAGTTTAGGACACCAACCCAAGGAGCACCAACCCCTGCACCAAGCTCTAACTTGGCAATGTATATTGAAATACTATTTGAGTACAATTTAGGCTTCTTACTGCAAATGAATTCTGCATCTCTTGAATCGATTAACTTTTTGTTATCTTTCTCTCCTTCTTACATATAGTCTCTCAATACATTGTGTCACACTGGGATGCTTCCTACTTTGCCACGTCTTACCGATAAGGCTTAACTGCTCGACTATGAAACTACTAGTAGGGTCCTCTGACCAATCTACTTGCTTACTCACATTGTAACTTGATCGAAACCCCTTCTCAAGTTTTCTTCGTCCAACTCCTCTCCACACAACTTTCTTCACTACAACATCATCACTCTTCTGTACATTTCTCTATTTTCTTATAAGATGATTTCCAACCAAAACAATTCAAAATCTAGACAGTTAGGGTTTCTTCACCATCCTCAATGCAAATCAAATCCAATCATTTCTTGCTAGATCTGATCTCCATCATGTTCATGCTTTTTAAGACATGTTTTTTCAGATAGGGGAAACATGATCCTTTATATAGATTTACATCTGTCAAATTTCTATTAATGCCATTGTTGTTTCCTTCTAGAAATATTCTTTCAATCCAATCTTCTTACTTTGATCTAGGTGCCAAGAAATCCCTTGATCTTCCTCTGTCATTCCTTCTTCCTCAAGCTACAATCAATCTAATGCAATCCCTTGATTTTCAGTTCCTTCGTTAATGGCGAATATCTATTTTATCGACCCTATGGATGAAGCTTCACCAACCACACCCTACTTGCCACCTCAACTTCACACTAATCAAGACATGACTTTCCAATGTTCAGTAGATCCAACAAACACATACTAGTAAAACCCTTTTCCATTAGAGTGTTCTTCATCTGTTGACTAGTATAGCATCTTGTACCAGTTGTACATCTTAACATTCTAGCTCTTCATCATTATCAAGGCAGCCATCTACCATGCTCAATCTCCACCGGTTGACATCAATGACAACTAAGTGTCAAATGCCAATAATCTCTCCCTTTGGCATTGATGTCAACTTCTCACAGTCTACTCTATACCGGTACATATCTCCCCCTTTGACACAATGAGAAAGGGTACTTGCACACTCCCCCTTTGAAAAACACAACGCTCCCCCTGAGCCACACAAACCTTCCTAGGTAAATGATACAACTCCCAACTTGTGTCGAAGGTACTCAAACATGCTTACCAGTAGTGGTTTGGTGAAAATATGTGCTACTTGTTCACTAGTAGGAACATAATCCATTCTTACCTCTTGTCCTTCAACCTTCTCTCTAAGGAAGTGGTATTTGATGGCAATGTGCTTTGTTCTAGAATGCATGACTAGATTATTTGCTATGTTGATTGCACTTGAATTGTCACATCGAATGAGAATGGGATCAGTGATGTTCACTTGGATATCTTGGAGAGTCTGCTTCATCCAAAGAACCTAAGAGAAACATGTAGCAGCAACAATGTATTCAACTTCAGTAGTAGATAGGGAGACTGAGTCATGCTTCTTGCTATGCCATGAGACCAATCGGTCACCCAGAAAGAATGCACCACCACTTGTTCTCTTTCTATCATCAATACACCCTACCCAATCGGCATCAGTGTATGCTTCCAAAATAAAATTTCCTTGTTTAGGATACCACAAACCATAGCTGAGTGTTCCTTGTAGGTACCTAAAAAATTTGCTAACAACATTCATGTGTGACTGCTTTGGTGTAGCTTGAAATCTGGCCACCATACATACTGCTTGAATAATATCCGGTGTTGAAGCAATTAGATATAGTAGACTACCTATCATGGATCTATACAAGGTCTGATCCACTATCGGTGATTCATCATTCTTATTTAATTTGCTGCCAGTCACCATGGGAGTACTTACTAGTTTTCAATCTTCCAGTTGGAATTTCTTCAGCATCTCCTTTGCATACTTGACTTGTGAGATAAAGATTCCTTCATCTTTCTTTAGTATCTGCAAGCCAAGGAAGTAAGTTAATTCACCAAGCATTGACATCTCAAATTCTGACTGCATCCGATTAGCAAACTCTTTGCAGAGAGTATCATTGTTGCCACCAAAGATGATGTTATCTACATATACAACCACAAAAATAATGTAAGTCCTATCTTTTCTTATGTACAAATTGTTGTCAGCACTTCCTTTTTTGATTGCCTGCTCCTTTAGATACATATCTAACCTTGAGTACAATGCTCTAGGGGCTTTCTTTAGACCATACAGAGCTTTCTTTAACTGACATACAAATGTCTCATCGTCATGTAGCATAAATCCTTCCGACTGCTCCATGTATACTTCTTCCAAATTTCCATTTAGAAAAGTAGATTTTACATCCATTTGGTATAGTTTGTAGCCCTTGTAGGAAGAGTAAGCTAGAAACATCCTAATTGCTTCTAATCTAGCCACCGGTGCCAATGTTTCTTCAAAGTCAATCCCTTCTACCTAAGAGTATCATTTTCACACTAGTCTAGTTTTAACCTTACGTTCTTCATTCATTTTTTTCTGGTAGACCCACTTTGTGCCAATGATGTTCTTATCTTCTGATCTAGGGACTAATTCCCTATTCTTGTTCTTCTCAATCTAGTACATTGCTTCTTCCATGGCATCCATCCATTCTTGTGTCTTGCTAGTCTCACTGAAAGTTTTGGGTTCAACTTCATTCATGAGACATAGGTTGACTTGTTCATCATTTCAGGCAAGTCTTCTTCTATTCTACACACCATCACTCTTATTTCCCAGAATTTTCTCTACCGAATGATTCAATTGTACATACCAGTTGGGAGCCTTTTGAGGTGCTGCCTCTAGTTCAGTGTTAGGCTGAAAATTAATATTTTCATCATTGGAGTCATCATACTGGTTAATGTTTGGTTGATATCCTTTGTGCATATCCTCATCAACTCTTACATTCATGCTTTCAACAATTCTTCTTAGTCTTTTATTGTAGCATTTGTAGGTCTTGATGTTTGACAAGTAACCAAGGAAGATCCCTTCATCACTTCTAGATTCAATGATTCCCAAACCATCCATATCTTTCTTAATGAAGAACTTGCTTCCAAAAACTTTGAAATATTTGACTAATTGCTTCCGGTCATACCACAATTCATGAGGTGTCATCTTGCTTTTTGTTCTTAACTGAACCCGGTTCAAGGTGTATGCAATAGTATGCACCACTTCTTTCCAACAAGTATTTGATAGATTGGCCTCATTCAACATAGTTCTGGCCATCTCCTTGATTGTCCTGTTCTTCCTTTCTACCACACCATTATGCTATGGTGTTCTAGGAGCAGAGTATTGTCTTCTAATTCCATGCTTTTCACAATAATCTTCAAATTCATTTGATGTGAACTATCCACCCCTGTCTAATCTTAGACATTTTAATTTGTACCCACTTTCCTTTTCCACCATCTTTTGAAAGATCTTGAATCTTTCAAATGCTTGTGATTTATCTTGCAAAAAGGTGACCCATGTCATCCTTGAGTAGTCATCCATGAAAAGCATGAAGTATCTTTCACTGGCAAGTTCTCTTGTTCTAGTTGGACCACACAGATCTGTATGGACAATTTCAAGTGGCTTGGAGGTGTTGTGCTCCTTTGTTCTGAAACTTACTCTTGTTTGCTTTCCTTTTACACATTCATCACAAAACATGTTTATTGGCTTCATGATGGGTGGAATATTCGTCACACACCCCTTTTTTCTTACTACAACCAAGTTTTCAAAATTTACATGGCCTAATCTTTTGTGCTACAACCAAATTTCATCTACTTGTCCTAACATACATTGGGAATCATAGCATTCCTTCAATTATAAACATTTCCATTAGTTCTCTTTCCTTCTGCCACCACTTTTTCTGTACTGTCCCTCTTTATCTGACAACTGGTTGAGTCAAAGGTGAATTTGTAACTTTTGTCGCACATTTGACTCACACTTAGCAGATTATGTTTGAGGCCTTCCACATAATATACATCTTGTGCCTTCAGTTTTCCATCAATGCTTAGTGTTCCTTTTCCCTTTATTTTGATGGAGGAATTGTCTCCAAACCTTACCGATCCACCATTCCAATCTTCAAGATTAATGAATTTTTTTTCGTCACCTGTCATATCGTTTGAGAAACCACTATCTACTACCCATAGATTTTTTCTCTCAACATGCAAGGCAGCCTGCACTATGAGACTTGATTTTGTCTTTTCATTTTCTTTCTCAACCCAAACCGATTTGATTTCCTTCTTATTGTCAGCTCTTGAATTCTGCTCAGGTTTAGATACTGGTCTTTGATCAATATTTTCCTTCACTTTCTTGATCTTCTTGTTTCTGCATAATTTGGCTATGTGTCCAAGTTCTTGACAATTATAATATTTTATGTTTTTAATAAAAGAAGCATCTTTAATGCTATTGTAGGATATCAGTTGGTTCTTCCTACAATCAAAGCTCTTATGTCCATATCCATTGCACTGATAGCAAACAACATTCATATCTCAGAGTGTATTAAATGAATTTCTACTTTCAAAATTTATAGAAGGTTTATTGTTTAACCTACAATCAGCTATTTTGTGCCCAAATTTATTACACCAGTAACAATAAACTTGAAAATTTGATACATACCAATCGTGTTGTCTTGGTCAAGAATGGAACTACCTCATTGGGGGTCTTCCATTCATTCTGTTGAATCTGCTGAATCCTTCTCGTTTAATCCTGGATTTCCTTCTTGGATCTACAAATTTGTGCATAAAATGTGACCTTCGGTTCATTTATGTATGTTGGTTTGGATGTTGATTTCTAACAATATTAGCATATGTCTTTTTACTGGTTTCCTTACCTATAGTGAATGTCTTCTTTTCTTCTCCTTCAATTGAAGAAATGAACATTATGTTAGGGTTCCCATAGATACTAAGAGGGGGGGTGAATCAGTATCTGACCGATAATGAAATTTTCTTAAAACTGAATATGCAAAATATAAAGTAACAGTATACTGGTATGCAAGAATTAATGCAAATAACAAAATCAAAAGCATCCACATGAAAACAACACCATAACACAAGATGTTTAATGAGGAAACCCGGTGTGGCAAAAACCTCAGTGGGATTTGTGACCCACAATATTCACTTACTGGCCAATAAGAGAATGTTACTTACAATAGGGGCCTGCACATGCAGGAAGGCCAACTGCCTAGAGCTCACTGCTCAACAAGAAGTCACACTGACTTACAAAGAGGATTTACACAAATCCAATATTCTGTACTGCTTTACAATAGCATCTTCAATGCTAGATTCAGTACCGGTTCTTGCTCTATTCTTTACATATACCCTTGACCTACAATTCACACATTAGGTCTGCCTTATAATTTATTTATTACCTTTTTTTCATATCCTACAAATGCCTACAATGATCTTTTTTATATACAAGAGTCATTTTACAATTTTCCAAGTCGGCTTACAATGATAAACAAAATATTACATATCAAAAAAATATGTCGGCCTCTGTGCCGGTATACATATTTCCTTCTGTGTCGGTGTACATCTTTTGTGCCGGTGCCGGTGTAGATTGATTTTGTTGATGTCAGTGCACTGTTCTGTTTGAGTAATGCTTTGCTGGTATAGTGTCTTGTCGGTGCCATAGGATTGTAAGGTTTCCTGTGTAATGCTTTGCCGGTATAATGTCTTGCCGGTGCCATAGGATTTCAAGGTTGCCATCAATGACAAAACCTTCAATCACACACAATGTCTCAGTGGAGTGTCCATATGCCAATAATCTCCCCCTTCTGCATTGATGGCAACACTCATGAGAAATTTCAAAAAGATATCCAAAAATGTGTATACCAAAAAAAATGTTACCAAAAATATGAGGACTCCCCCTAAGCATGTGATCCCTGTGTTTTGAATTTTCTCATCTACTACTCCCCCTTTGGCATCAATGACAAAGGTTAGTAGATTTGTAGTTGTACCAATACATAACCTCAACCTTGTAGTTGGGTAGTTATTATCTGAAGAATATCTCCCAAAATTAAGTTTATACCATCCATAAACTTCTTGCTCTCCTTTATTGCTATCTCAGTTCTATGTACTGTACTAGTGAGATACTACAAGTGCTACCCTGTTTTAGTGCCTCTAAGATTTCCTTACGCAGAGATGCTAAATAGTCCAATCTTGGACTTAGTTTAGATCTCAAAAATTTTGCCTTGTTTATTATTTTCTTTTTTTCTCTTTCTAATTTGAGCAATTCTTCCTCAAAATTTGTTATCTTTTCCTCAAAAACTGATCATGTATCGGGTGAGTTAACAAAATTATCAGCAAGTTTATTGATCTCTTCTTGTACCTTGCTCATCTTTTTATCTACATCCATGGTCAAAAAGTTTATCTTACAGGTGTCTTTATACAGAGTTTTGTATTCTTTCAATAAATTGCACAGTTCTAGTAGAAGTGTGTCAAATTCCCTGTTACACTTCTTTATTCCTTCCTCAAAGAATTTTTGTTTCTCTTTTTCTACACTTTCCTTTACAGTTTCTACCTTTGTTTGCTCAAAATTTCCAGAAATATATTTACAAAGTGTATCCAACTGGCATAAAGAATCTTTGTTGGCTATATTACAATTTGGAGCTATTAATTTTAAAACTGGAATTGAATCATCTATTGCTTTATATGCTTGTGAGCTATAATTGGTTATTTTCTTGATAGAATCAAGCAATGCCTCTGTTACATTTGATGAAGACCCAGTAAACTGAGTGCCGGTGGAAGGGACCATGTTGGTATTGACCTCTAGTAGGTTTGTTTGTGTCTCCATAGTTTTCCTTGCATCATTTCTTACCAGTGGCATTTGTTCTGGAGCCTTTAGCTTTGTTGGTTGCTCTATTTGTGTTCCAGATTCCTTCTTTTTCTCTGAATTTGTTGTCGGTTGCTCTTGGTTTCCTGTTGCTAGTTGCTGTTTATTATCAGATTTATCTTGGTATCCTTATCTACCACTATGTTGATTTTTTGAGTATCAACATTCACAGTATATAGGACTTCAGGATTAGGATTGTTATCCTCTGTGTCTATGCTCTCAGCTGCCGGTTGATCTTCTGCAGTTGTTTTTACTGGTTGAGTATTTAAAGGAGGTGGGGGTAAGTTGTCTCTAATCTTGATACTTGGCTGTCCACCAACTTTACCTTTCCCTTTGTCCTTTTGATATACCAGAATGGGCTTGGGATTCATATATTCTTCTTGTTTTTCTTTTTCAATCAAGAATCTATCCCAACCATCTTCTATTTCAGTTGGAACTTCAGTAACTCTACCTGCCATTAATGATATTTGTCGGTGTGCAGTGGAAAAGACTATCTGGTTGGCCTGAGCTATCAAATCATCAGTTTCCTTAGGTGAGTTGGCCGAGTATACTGCAAGTAATTTTTCTATTTTTATTTTCTTATCCAACTCAATTATTCCTTGCCTTGTGGCCTCAAGTCTTTTATATAATTCATCAGGAATTTCATTTAGGACTTGCATCAAAAACTTTTTATACATGTCCATGTGTAGTATAACACTTTCCTCAATTTGTCCTTTCTCATCTTCTGATAGGGTGTCATAGATTTTCCCTATGTTTTTCAATTTTCCTTCCTCTTTGATTTCATCTAGTAATATGTCAAAAGAGGCCAAGTCAGTGTCTATCTTCTTCTTCCTTTTGGGGGTTAGCTTTTTCATAGGTGTGGCTTTCTTGACTGGAGACCTTACAACTTGTTGCTTCTATCTTGTCCTTCTAGGTGAAGGAGTGGATACTGGTGAGAGGTCTCTTTTCCTAACAACTCTTTTGAAAGTTGCTAGCATATCTCCTTCTAAGGAGGTATCTACCAGTGATAGATGAGTTTCAGGCTATTGGGCTGCCAACTCTTCTTCTGTTATGCCGGTTTTCTTTAGTACATCATCTTTTAAGGCTTTTGCTTGCCTGCTTCCTTTCCTCACAGATGCCTCAACTTTCTTTACTCTCTTTTTGGATTGAATTTGACTTTCAATGTGCTCAGCACTACCAAATACTTCTTCCTTTGGTTCATGGGGGGCTTCCAGAAGTACTTTGGCATAAGTTTCCACTATATGGTCATCTGCTTCATACCTAATTTCTGTAACCCAGATTGTTCTTGGGATGACTGCTTCCATCCAGATCTCATCCTTTTTGATTACAAAACATATGTCATCCTTATATTTGTTGATGATTTCCTGTGATAGTCTGATCCTCTTATTCATTTTGACTTTTAGTGCTTGAAAATACTCATGGATATTCTTTTCTTTGTTTTCACCCATGTTGTTGAATAAGTCAGACAATTGTTTTCCTACTGGTATGTCAAATCCAAAATCCTTGTTGCCTATATCAGGAGCCTATTTGGTTATATGTAGCATTAAGAATACAAGAAAATTTCCAAATCTAAAGGTTCCTTTCTTATCCTTCTTAATTTTTGCTAAGTTGTCAATTAACTCATCTTTTAACCATTCACAGATATCAATTTTTACATTGTTCTTAACCATGTCATGAGCACTCTTTATGCATAAACTGGAAATAGAGTTAAGCCTATTTGCATAAGTTTCTTTGTAACCTATAATCATGCTAATGAATCTCACATTTGTATCGGTCACATCATTAACTCTCAATGATCTTTTGTCGGATGTTGCACTAGTTAATTTCATTACTAGGTCATTGGAGACCTTCTTGGTTTTGTCGGGTCTGGTACCAGTGGAAGGTAACCCTGTTACTGCTTTCACAGCTACCTTTGTAATTTTGTGCACTGAGTCAAGCGAAAAGAATGAGCCATGTACCTTGCTTAGAACTATCCTAACTACTTCCTTGGGAAATTCAGGAATGCAGAGGATTTTAGTGAATCCTAGGGTTTCAACAATTTTGTGTTTAGGTTTCACATTTCTGACATTGTCACATATAACAGATTTGTACATGTCTTTGATTTCTTCATCACCTAATTCCTCTATGTTGCAATGAATGTACATTCTAGGGTCTTCTGCATAAACAACACCCTTTGGAATTTGGGAAAAAGCACCTATGTTGTCATCTTTCTTAGCTACCACGGGAACTAGCTCAAACACGGGCCTAGGTCATTTTATAACCTCGACTACTATAGGGTTTGCTATGAATTTAGGTGCAGAGGAGGATGCCATGATGATAAATACCTTTTTTTGCCTTTGGATGGATTGATTGTTGAAGTGCTTTGCCTCTTTGCTTGGAATGCCTTAGCTCGGAAATCTTCGTGCTCTCTGAAAGTTTGAATTCACAGTGAAATGAAATGGAGCCAAAAACCTTATTTTATAAAGTCTTTTCTGCCACCTACCACATTAATTGTTTGCTGGTAATGTATTAACTCAACTTTATTTGCTGGTAATGAAGGATTTTCAACTTCTTTTCTCTAACCAAGGGAATAATAGCACATGTGTCATTAAATTGCCAAACCCTCAAGATAATTTTCTTCAATTTGATGAAGAACATCCTACTAGTGGAGCATTGCTCTGTCCTGCCAGTGGAGCATCATATTGTCTTGCCGGTGAAGCATTTGTTGGTTCTACCGGTGGAGGAGTAACCCCAATATTTAGATCACCTTTTCTAATCCATTGCTTTGAAAATTATTGCTTAACCTCTTCAACCTTTTCTTTACCTTTCAAGCTAGTACTTTTGTTATCTACTGGTGTACCTTTACTTCTAAAGAATTTTGCAATATGACCAATTTTGTTACATGCATAACAAGTTACATTATTTTTCTGAATAGCTTTCCCATAACCTATGTCAGTTTGTGTTCTGCATTTATTTGATAAATGACCAAATCTTCCACAAACATAGCATCTTACATTTATTCTGCAATTTTCAGAGTTATGACCAATTTTGTTGCATTTGGTGCATTGACTGGTGGGAGGATTGATGTTCTGATAATTCCTAGATCTACATTCATTTGCCCTATGACCATATTTATTACAGTTAAAGCATTTTCCATTGAATTTGTAAGTATTAGAGGGTCTTACCGGTTTGCTTTGATCCTGGGTATTTGCAGTACTAGAGCTTTCTCCAACTTCAAATCCAACTCCAGAAGTGTCACCTTTGGGTTTTTGATTCTTCAATAAGGTACCAAGTTCTTCTGAGCTTTTCTTGAATTTTTCTTTGTGTTGATTTGCAATTTCCAATTCCCTTTCCAAGATCTCTTTTTGTCTCATTAGTTCATTCGAGTCATTTTGAGTATGCATCAGATCTGTCTTCAACATATCATTTTCATAGCTAAGTCTTGTGTTATCATTTGCTGCATCACTTAGTCTTCTGGTCAATTCTTCTTCATTCCTCTTTCTGTCCTCAATCTCTTTGCAGAATCTCATAGTCATATCCTGCATTTCATTTTTTGTTGTCATGATCTCTTGTTTCAATTTGCTCATCATATCATTTAATGATTCCTTTTCATCATTTTCATTTTGCAATTTTTCACAAAGTTCTCTTCTCTTGTTTCTTGTAACAGTAAGATTTTCTTGAAGTGCCTGAATAATGTCTTGAGCTGCTTTTAAATCATCTTCTAATTTGATATTTTTCAACTTCTCTGCATCATAGTTAGTAAGAGCTCCTTCAAGTTGCTTCATCAGATTTTCCATCTTTACCGGTGTCAAGATCTTCCTCAAGCAGTTAGGCTTCTGAAAATAGAGGACCAAGCTCTGATACCAATTGTTAGGGTTCCCACAGATACTGAGAGGGGGGGGGTGAATCAGTATCTGACCGGTAATGAAATTTTCTTAAAACTAAATATGTAGAATATAAAGTAACAGTATACCGGTATGCAAGAATTAATGCAAATAACAAAATCAAAAGCATCCACATGAAAAGAACACCATAACACAAGATGTTTAATGAGGAAAATCGGTGTGGGAAAAACCTCGGTGGGATTTGTGACCCACAATATTCACTTACTAGCCAATAAGAGAATATTACTTACAATAGGGGCCTGCACATGCAGGAAGGCCAACTGCCTAGAGCTCACTGCTCAACAAGAAGTCACACTGACTTACAAAGAGGATTTACACAAATCCAATATTTTGTACTACTTTACAATAGCATCTTCAATGCTAGATTTAGTACCGGTTCTTGCTCTATTTTTTACATATACCCTTGATCTACAATTCGCACATTAGGTCTACCTTATAATTTATTTATTACCTTTTTTTCATATCCTACAAATACCTACAATGATCTCTTTTATATACAAGAGTCATTTTACAATTTGCCAAGTCGGCTTACAATGATAAACAAAATATTACATATCAAAAAAATCTGTCGGCCTCTGTGCCGGTATACATATTTCCTTCTGTGATGGTGTACATCTTCTGTGCCGGTGTACATCTTCTGTGCCGGTGCCAGTGTAGATTGATTTTGTTGATGTCGGTGCACTGTTCTATTTGAGTAATGCTTTGCCAGTATAGTGTCTTGCCGGTGCCATAGGATTGCAAGGTTGCTTGTGTAATGCTTTGCCGATATAATGTCTTTCCGGTGCCATAGGATTGTAAGGTTTCCATCAATGACAAAACCTTCAATCACACATAGTGTCTCATTGGAGTGTCCATATGCCAACACATTATCTCTTTGTCGGATTTTCCTTTGTGGGTTTATCCTTGATCAACTTCAAAGCCTAAGCCACCAGTGTCTTTGGATTTCTTTTGTTTGCTCAACATCTTATCCAAAGCTTCAGTGTTGCCTTAATACTTGCTTCTTATTTTTATGTATTCCTTGCTTTCCTCAAGCTCCTTTCTGAGCTTTATTATTTATGCTTCCAGCTCTTGATACTCTTTTTCTTTCTTTGTCAAGTTAAGGGTTGTAGCTTCATCGATCCTCTTAGTTTCTTCTAGCTGCAACTTTAGGTCAGATATGATTTGACCAAATTTTTCTAGAGACTGCTTCAAGAGATCTTGTTCATCTAATGCAATAAGCTTGACTCTCTTGAGTTCTCTTCTCTTTTTACTTAGCTCTTCAAGTGCACTGATAAGTTCACTTTCCAAATCCACTTCAGCCTCAGCATCCTCTTCTTCCTCATCTTCAGTACTAGGTTTGTCAAGTGCCATAAAAAGATTTACTCTTCCATGGTTCTCATGGTCATCATCTTCTTATGCATCCTCCTCATCTTTTGTGTCATCCTCAATGGTATATAAACTATTTTGGTTCTGGTAGTCTCTTCTTCCCTACCAATGGTCATTTCTTTCTTTGTCTTTGCTGATAGATCTTCTTAACTCTTTTGACTCATCTCCACTGGTTTCTTTGTGAGGACAGCTTGCACCGAAGTGTCCTAGCTTCCCACAGTTGAAACACTTAAGTGGCAGCTTTCCTTTGTATCGACCTAATCCTCTTTTGAGCTTCTTGACAAATTTTTCTACTTCAGCATCAAAGTCTTCACTCGATTCTTTAAGGGTAACAACTTCATTTCCCTTTTTGGTGGTATTGAAAGTAGCTTCTTTTCTTGAGAAAGTCTCACCGATTGTTCTCATCTCATAGGCTGTCAAGGAACCAAATAGTTCGTCAATAGTAAAAGTATTCAGATCCTTGGCTTCTTCTATGGCTGACACTTTTGTATCATATTTGGGAGTGAGAGATCTAAGTATCTTTTTGACAAGAATTTCATCTGCAATCTCTTCACCAAGTCCTCTAATAGCATTCACAGTTTCATCAAATCTGTGAAGGTATTCTACAATTTTTTCATCATCTTTCATTTTGATTCTTTCAAGTTCGCTCCTTAGAGTTTGTAGTTTGGCCTCCTTGACCTTTGCATCCCCCTCAAATAATCTCAGCAACTTGTCCCATGTTTCCTTTGCTGAAACACAATGCATAACCTTGACAAATTCATTATCAAACAATCCACTCAATATGTCATGTTTAGCCTTTGCATTATTTTCATACTCCTTCTTTGCATCCGGAACAGTGGGAGGAGTATTAGGAATAACATACCCATTCTTGACTAACATCCATACATTAAAACTAAGAGATGAAATATATGTCTCCATTCTTCTGTTCTAGAAAGCATAGTTAGATCCATTGAACAAAGAGGCTGTTGAGGAAGCAGACTCACTTCTTGCCATTGTGCTCAAAGTCCAGAATCTACCCAAGGTTTAAAGATAACTGGGAGCTCAAGCTCTGATACCAATTGTTGAACACAGAGTACCACTGAGAGGGAGGGGGGTGAATCAATGGTTCCTAGGTTTATTCTTGTTTTGATCTAACTTGAGAATATCAATTATTTACTTAATCACATAGACAGTCAAATCGGTAATATAACAAAGAAAGGCAAAGATACCATGCACACACGACCAACTCACAACACCAAATATATGAGGAAAACCCAATATGGGAAAAACCTCAGTGAGAAAATTTGCTGAAGACTACTGCTCCAATCTAGCCTCATAGAAAAACCATAGCTATAAAGTTTAGGGCACCAACCCAAGGAGCAACAACCCTTGCACCAAGCTCCAACTTGGCAATGTATATTGAAATACTATTTGAGTACGATTTAGGCTTCTTACTACAAATGAATTCTGCATCTCTTGAATCAATTAACTTTCTGTTATCTTTCTCTCTATCTTACACATAGTCTCTTAGTACACTGTGTCACACTGGGATGCTCCCTTCTCTCCCACGCCTTACTGATAAGGCTCAACCGCTCGACTATGAAACTACTGGTAGGGTCCTCTGACTAGTCTGCCTGCTTGCTCACACTGTAGTTTGATTGATATGCCTTCTCAAGTTCTCTTCTTCCACCTCCTCTCCAGACAACTTTCTTCACTACAACATCATCGCCCTTCTGTACATTGCTCCATTTTCTTATAAGATGATTTCTCGCCAAAACAATTCAAAATTCAGGTGGTTAGGGTTTCTTCACCATCCTTGAGGCAAATCAAATCCAGTCAGATTTTGCATGATCTAATCTCCTTGAAGTCCATCTGTTCATCTCCATCATGTCTGTGCTTTTTAAGACACATTTTTTCAGATAGGGGAAACACGATCCTTTATATAGATTTACATCTGTCAAATTGCTATTAACGCCTCTATTGTTTCCTTCTTGAGGTATTCTTTCAATCCGATCTTCTTACTTCGATCCAGGCACCAACAACTCCCCTGATCTTCCTCTATCATTCCTTCTTCCTTGAGCCGCAATCAATCTAATGCAATCCCTTGATTTGCATTAGATTGATTGAAAAACACCTCGGCTTCACACTAATCAAGACATGGCTTTCTAATGTTTAGTCAGTTTGAAAAACACATACCAGTAAAACCCTTTTCTAGTAGAGTGTTCTTCACTTGTTGACCGGTATAGCATCTTGTACCGGTTGTACATCTTAGCATTCTGCCTCTTCATCATTATTCGAGAAGTCATCTACCATGCTCAATCTCCATCGGTTGACATCAATGAAACTAAGTGCCACAATTCCAACAAAGACAACTATTTGAACCCTTCTGAAGTTCGCCCTATTAGGAGCCTAGCTTGTTAAAGCTTTACAAAAGTCTTGTTAAGAACAAATCTTGTTAGGGACCACCAGGTAAAGGGATTGACTATAATGCCTTGTTAGAAGCAATACCCTATAAGGAGTCACCTTGGTAGAGGATTTGAAATCCAAGCTAATGGATCATGTGGTTAGAGGATTTGAATAATACCAAGCCTGTTAGAGCTTACCCGATTAGAGGATTTCAATTCTGCTATAATTGTTAGAAAACAACAGGAGTTTTCTTATCTGTTTGAATAACACTACACTTGCTTGTTCAGATCCTTTTCATGCTTATATCTGCCTTTTCTCAAACTACAAATACATCATCCATTTTTGCAACCACACACTCAACTAAAACTTTTCCAACTTTGAAACTATATAACTCATTAACCTTATAAATAAATCAATTAGGTCAGTAACACAACAAAAACCTAATTCTCTCATAGAGATTACAAACAAGTCAATTCAAGTATGATTGTTGGATTACATAGTAATCTCTACACATCAATCAAGAAAACCTTGATCACTCCTTGATCACCACTTCATCGAACTCAGTAACTCATCACGCACTTTGCATTACATGCAATATACTTTCTAATTCCCTAGAAAAAAACTGTTTCATTAACACACTAAAATCACTTTGAGATTATCTTCATACAATATTAATATGTTTTATAATCATTACCACTGATGATCAGATCAAAAACTAATATAACCAATTCACCAAACTTAATCAGTTAGGGTTTATCAAATCAACAGGCAGGGTTTACCAGTTCAACTCTCCAATACATAGCAATATCGGTTCACTCCATAAATGCTTCCTATCAGTTACAGTTTCCTTCATGAGCTCTTTCTACAAGTTACAAAACATCATTACAACAATATCATTACCAGTTAATTGACATCAATGACAACATAACATATCATTAATGCAATATTCATGCAAATGCCAACAATAACCCCAGGAAGCAAAGAGGAAATCAAGTGGGGCATCAAAGGGGCACCTTCACTTCATCAAGCTCAATTTGAGGAACAAGTGGAAGCTTACAAAGGTATAATGGTGTTTTTTATTGTTTTTAAAATTCTTTCATGCATATTTCCATTCAAACTAACCATTTTCCTCTCATCTAATCTTTCTGCGGGTTCATTTTGGCATGGTTGGTGGGACCCACGTCACTAAATTTGACGATTTTGTGAAGTTTTTGCAAGTTTTTAGTTGTAGGTGTCAGAATAGTGCGAGTGCCTACACTCTAGCGTGAGTGACACAGGATTGGTGCAAGTGACAGGGTCTTTGGTGCATGCACACACGCTTCAATGCACGCTGTTTGAATTTGAATCTATCTAACCCACCTTTTTCCAGGTCTCTCGATCAGTGCGAGCATTTCCAAAATAGTGCGTTCTCCTACAACATTCTTCTATTCACTTTTTGATTCTTGTTTTCACACATTTTTCTTTTTTATTTTTTAATTAGTCATCTAAAAAGACATAGAAAGACCAAATAACTTAAAAATCAAAAACAAATTTAGCTAATCTCCATATCTAACCTTTTTTTTGTAGAAGCGTCGCTTTGGTGCGAGCACTCTGCAAATAGCGTGAACACTCCAGGAACATACCACACATTTTAAAAAATTTAAATTTTCAAATTTCTGCTAACGTGCTTTCTGTTTTTGCGTGAGCACACGTGCTTCAGTGCGATGACCATCTGAGTAGCACAACCGAACGCATGTATATCTACATTTTTTTGAAATTTTTACACTTTTCTGTATTTCCTATTTTTGGCTTTCAAACCCCACTGCAATGCATACGCACGTGTTTCAGTGCTTATGCAAGCACTTTGTTATGGGTGGCTGCAAAACAACTCAAGTGTTTTTGTACAGAATTTTGTCTATTAACTAGATTTTTGAGTTTTGTAGGTCCTATCCGAGTGATCCAAGATATATTTTGAGACTACTAATCTATTGTTTTTGCAGGTTTCCTAAAGAGATACAAAAAAACATTATGTCTTTCTAATCATTTTCTTAGGCATTTAAATATCATTGGGTAAAAGAACCACTTGTTTTATATGTTTGAGAAAAGTGTAGAGGTAGGAGAGTATGCTCTTGTCCATATAGACAATTAGAAATACAAACCCTTGAAACTTTTCTAATTTGCTTGTGTGATTTTACCCTTATCGGGTCTACCCTCCTCACTTGGTGAGAGGGGAACAACCCAAGTGAGTATGGGTAAAACCCAAGAATTCCAACTCACTATAATAAATAAGCCTTTTGAGATGAAAATCACGGACAACAAAGCTATTTGAGTTTATACTCATATCAAGGACTTTGTAGGGCCCTTGAGGTCTAAATCATACTTGTGTGACTACCATTGTTCTTGGTACTTTGTAGGGTAATAGGCCTCAATCGCACTTGTGCAACAACAAAGGATAGTCTTCAAATGAAAATCCTTACTAAGAAGTCTAGGAATAGAAACTACTTGGTTCACCTCTAAAAGGTGGATAATCTTTGTGCAAGGGAGATAGTAACTCCCCCAAGAGACTTGTCATATTGTTCCCCCATTAGCATTTGGAGTCGGCTAATACAATGTTTAGAATACATTATGTGAGCCTCAGTGGCCATATTTTGATTAGCTATTGGGTGTGTACCTAAGTTGTCAAGCAAAGGTTTTCCTCCTCATCCAGCTTCCTAGAATAACACACTATGTGGCCAACATGTATTCATTTCTTGATATCTCTTGCCAAGTCCATCCTTCCTCAACCAACATTTTTGTCCAAATCATTCATCTAACTCTAGGTAGCCTTCCCCTTTCTTCTTCTTGTTATCTACCCATTCTTCCATAATCATTCTCCTTCTAATCTAATCAAATCTCCAAAATTCCAATCAATCAATCAATCCATCTTTCTAATCTGGAAATCCAATCACTCATCAATCAATCATCCAATCCTTTAATCCAATCTTCCCCCAATCAATCATAAACCCTAATCCAAGGTCAATACCTTTTGAGAGTTTTATTTAGACCTTTATTTTAAATCTAATCAATCATCTTGGCTTGTGTGCTTAGGAAATCATCTCCCCCAAGCATATTTTCTCAATCCTTTTGTGGTTGATCTATACCACTATCATTTTGTCTCCTCTTTTCTTGGGGTCATAAGTCTATCCTTAGTAGAGGGATATTTGTTCAATTTTCATAAGGTCTAAATTTTACCCTACCTTGGTCGTCACATGGGTTTGTGGCCTTTATCATCAATCCTCCACCTAAAATCCTAATATAAGGACTAGGGTGCAATATTTATCAATCCTTCATCAAGCCATCAATGAATCCAATTTGATCCTACCCAATCAAATCAAGTCCAATCCAATCAAATCGAATACAATCAATTTTTAATCCAATCTGAATTTTCTAAGTCCTAGTCCTCATCTTCATCCAACATCATCACCTTTCTCACATGGCTACCCAGGTTCACATCCAAACTTCATGGCTTGGTATGAGCAAATGCTCATGGAAGTTCATGAACCACCTCAACCTGCCTAACAAGTCAATCCCATAACCTCTCATCCATTCATCATATCCCCATATATTTCATCTCAACACACTATATCCAATCCCAATCTATATCATATCTCTTATCCTTCCTCTACCTTTGACAGGGGAAATCCATCTTATTTCCCATCTATATCTCCATATTATCCTTCATCCACATATATAACTTCATCTCCCCTCCCATCTACATCCCAATCCCTATCCTTTTGCAATACTCACTATCCAAATTTGTTACCCCATAATCCTCCACACCCTACCACTAAGTTTGCAATCCATTATCCCAATCCTCCATCCAATCTTTATCCTCCATCAAATCCCAATCCTCCATCTAATCCTAATCCTCTAAAATCCTTATTATCCACATCCTCCAAGTCCATAATTCATGATATTATCCAACACATGCTAGCAAAGAAGACAAAATCCCCACATTGAAGAAAAGTGGCCAAATCTCCTCAAGTCCTTCAAGTTGGCATTATTGGCATTAAGTTGTCATTGATGTCAAACTGGTTTGGAAAGGTCATCGGTAAGTAAGAAGTGGTGAAGGGTATTAGAAGAGCAAGAAATATGATGGAAAATGCACATATGAATAAAAAGATAGAAGGAAGTTTACCGGTACACATGAGTTGTGTCATCTACCAGTTATCAAGCTTACCGGTAAGGCACAAACTGGGATGAAGGTTGTTTGTTTGTTTTGAAGGTACAATACCCGGTGACAAGAAAAGAGAGGATGTGATGCTAGAATAGACGATGTTTGATGGTCATACCAATAAGGTGAACTAAGTTGGTAGTCAACCTTGGTCGACAAAGAATGTCAAACTGACATAGGAATCCAAGCAGAGGTGGATATTGCCAAGCATGACAATTGGATGCCAGGTGGAGGTATTGCATAGGTTGGTGGAGTGTGCATCAACATAAAAAATCAGCAAGTAGGTTGGTTTTTGTGAAGAACCCACAAGTTATGGAGGATGCCAAAGGATTGGGGCTTGAGGAAGGCAAGCTGGCAAAGCTACTGAACTGATCCTGCAAGAATATTTGACCTCCATACTTGTTTGATGAAGGAAACGACAAAACCATTAATGGCATATGATATAGAAAAGCAGAAAAGCATGGTGAAAACATCTATATTTAGAAAACACACATTGGAATGTGAAGCTTTGCTGGTATTGATCGATGTCATCAAAATAATATCCCTGCAAAAGAAGATTGAATCAAATGTAATTGAGTTCAAGTTGGAGAAGGAAAAACCTAATACGACATTATGGAATGCAGTTTTAGGAAGGAATCCAAGATGATAAATAGATGCACTCGAAATAGAAAAGGGAGATGCTAGATGTGAAGAAGGAGAGTGAAGTGATTTTGAGTGCACAGAAGGATCATCTTCTGTAGAATTTATTCTAAGAAAGTTGCAGAGTGAGTTAGCAGGAAAACCAGTGAGAGGGTTTAACTGGCAGTGATAGAGTATCGATAAATCATTGAAGTCATAATAGTTAAGCTAACGAGTGAGGAATGATTGATTAAGAAAGCATCCCAGTGTGACATAGTGTGTTGTGCAACTAAGAGTGAAGGAAGAGTAGCCAAAAATCAGAGAGTAATCTCGTAACCAGTAGTGTGAGATCTAGTGAAGAAGAGAAGGTTGTTAAATGGTAGAAATCTATTTGATCAAGAGTTACATAGCTCATTTGCAACCCGAAGCTATAACTATATCAAAATTGTATTTCACTATACATCACCAAGTTGGAGCTTGGTGTAGGGATTGGTGCTCCTTAGGTTGGTGCCCTAAATCTTTGTAATTCAGTGTTTCACTTGTGAGGATGGATTGGAGTAGTAGTCTCTAGTAGCATTTCTCATCGAAGTTTTTCCCATATTGGGTTTTCATCATACATCTGGTGTTGTGGGTTACATTTGTGTGATTGTCTCTTTTGGTATCCTCATTTGTCTTACCCATTTTATTGTTTAGTTCTTAGGATAACAACCGGTATTCTAAGGTTTCTTTAAAAGGAAAAATAATCTAGGAACCACTTATTCACCCCCCTCTCAGTGGTACATTGTGTTCAATAATTGGTATCAAAGCATAGGTTCCTGGTTGCTTAAAAACCTTGGGTAGATTTTGGACTTAGAACACAATGGGAAGAAATGAATTTTCTTCCTCAAAATCCCCAATGTTTGTTGGATTCAACTATGCCTTTTGGAGAAAAAGAATGGATACCTATATTTCCTCACTTGGTTTTGATGTGTGGATGTCTATCAAGAAAGGGTATGATGTCCCTAGTGTTCTTGCCACTGATCTGGATGCCAAGGAGTATGAGAAAAATTAAAAGGTCAAACATGTTATCTTGAGTGGGTTGTCTGATAATGAGTTTGTCAAGGTCATGCACTATGTATCTGCCAAGGAGACATGGGATAAAATGCAAAGGTTATTTTAAGTAGATGCAAATATCAAAGAGGCCAAGCTGCAAGCACTAAGGGGCCAACTTGAAGGCATCAAGATGAAGGATGACGAAAATATTGTAGACTACCTTCATAGATTTGATGAAACTGTGAATACCATCAAAGGACTTGGAGAAGAAATTGCAGATGAGATTCTTGTCAAGAAGGTACTTAGGTCTCTCACACCTAAGTATGATACAAAGGTTTCTACCATAGAAGAAGCCAAGGCTCTAAAGATCTTTACAATGGATAAGATATTTGGCTTACTAATAGCTTATAAAATGAGAACAACCCATGATGCATCCTTAAGGAAAGAGGTAGCGTTCAACTCCACCCAGAAGGGCAAATAAGTATTTGGTCATAAAGGATCTAGTGAAGACTCTGATGAAGAGGTAGCAAAATTTGTCAGAAAGATCAAAAGAGGATCCGAAAAGTATAAAGGAAAGTTACCACTCAAATGTTTCAACTGTGGTAAAGTTGGAAACTTTGCTGCAAAATGTCCTTATAATGAAACCGATGGAGATGATTCAAGAGGTTTTAGCAGATCTTCTAGTAAAGATAAAGAAAAAAATATCTACCAGCAAGGAAGAAGAGGATATCAAAAGAGGAACAACCTCTACACTATTGAGGATGATGTCACAGATGAAGAAAGCACATCAAAAGATGACTACCATGAGAATGACAGAAAATTTAATCTCTTTATGACACTTGATGAAGTGGTTGGTGAAGATGAGGAAAAAGAAGATATTGAGGTTGAAGTAGATCTAGAAGGTGAGATTATAAGTGCTCTTGAGGAACTGAGTAAAACAAGAAGAGAACTCAATAAATTCAAGCTTGTTGCAGTAGATGAACAAGGTCTCTTGAAGCAATCCCTGGATTATTCCAATTAAGTTATATTTGACTTGAAACTACAGTTAGAAGAAGCCAAGAGGGTATCTGAAGTTACATCCTCTGATCTGATGAAGAAGGAAAAGGAGCATCAAGATCTGGAACCCAAAATAGTGAATCTCAAAAGGGAGCTTGAATAAATTAAGGAAGAAATAAAATTAAGAAGCAAATATGAAGGGAGCATCAAAGCCTTAGACAATATGTTGAGCAAATAGAAGCAATCCAAAGATACCGACGGCTTAGGATTTGAAGAAGGTCAAAGTTCAAAAAACAAAGATACATCTGGTAAGGAGATACAATTCACTTCTTCCAATGAAGGTAAAGAGAAGAAGATGTTCACAGTCAACAAGGATACCGAGAAGAAGACATATGTAGATACTGTTAGAAATTACCATACAAACCAATATACACAAGAAATAAACTGGAGGCCATAATCATTGTGCCAACATGCAAATCCAATGAGAAATACAAGAGTTGACCATAAAGGATTCACTAGAGCTAACAACATGAAGGGAAGACCCCCGACGAGGCAATTGTTTTTAGGACCAAGGTAACCTAACCAGTATGTTTCAAACTTTCATGGATACTTTTACCTATGTAAAAAATTTGGGTATAGAATAGCTGACTATAGATTAATCAATAAGCCCTCTATGAGTTATGAAAGTAGAAATCCTTTTAATACACTTTGGGATATGAATGTTGTCTATTATCAATGTAATGGATATGTTCATAGGAGTTTTGAATGTAGGAAGAATAAATCGGTGCCCTACAATAATTTTAAAGATCCATCTTTAAATGAAAATGTGAAATGCTATAATTGTCAAGAGTTTGGACATATATAAAAGTTTTGTAAAAATATGAAGATCAAGCAAAAGAAGACAAATTCTGATCAAGAACCAATAGTTGAATTGGAGCACAAAATAGCAGGTGACAAGAATAAGGAGACCAAACCAATATGGGTTGAGAAAGAAAAGGACAAGATAAAATCAAGTCTGATACTGCAGACTGCTTTACATATTGAAAGGAAAAATCTATGGGTTGTAGATAGTGGCTATTCCAACCACATGACCAGTGATAAAAATAAATTTATCAAACTTGAAGACTGGAATGGTGGTTCAGTAAGATTTGGAGACAACTCATCCATCAAAATAAAGGGAAAAGGTACTCTAAATATTGATGGAAAATTGAGGGCACGTGATGTATATTATATGGAAGGCCTAAAGAACAATTTGCTAAGTATGAGTCAGATGCGTGAGAAAGGTTATTAAATTCACCTTTGACTCAACCAATTGCCATATAAAGAAAGAGAGTACTAGTCAGGTTGTCACAAAAGGAAAGAGAACATATGGAAATGTTTGCAATCACAAGGAATTCTATGAGTTGCAATCCATGATAGGAAAAGTTGATGAAAGTTGGCTATGCCACCAAAGATTAGGCCACATAAACTTTGATGACATAGTTGCAGTAAATAGAGAGGGATGTGTAAAGGATATTCCACCTATTATCAAACCGGTTACCACATTTTGTGATGAATGTGTAAAAGGGAAGCAAACTAAGGTGAGATTCAGGAAAAAAGAGCACAACACCTCAAGACCACTTGAAATTGTACATATAGATCTGTGTGGTCCAACTAGGACAAAAGCTCTTGCCAGTGAAAGATATTTTATGCTCTTTATTGATGATCATTCAAGAATAACATGGGTCACTTTCTTGCAATATAAGTCACAAGCATTTGATAGATTCAATATATTTAGGAAGATGGTGGAGAAGGAAAGTGGGTGCAAGCTAAAATGTCTAAGATCAGACCAGGGTGGAGAGTTCACATCAAATGAGTTTGAAGATTATTGTGAAAGACATGGAAATAGAAGGCAATAATAAACCCCTAGGATACCACAACAAAATGGTGTGGTAGAAAGGAAGAATAGATAGTCAAGGAGATGGTTAGAACCATGTTAAATGAGGCTAGTCTACTAGACACATATTGGAAGGAGGTTATTCATATTGTTGCATATACCTTGAACTGGGTTCAACTAAGAACAAATAGTAGAATGACACCTTATGAGTTGTGGTATAACCGAAAAGCATCATTCAAATACTTCAAAGTATTTGGATGTAAGTGCTTTATCAAAAGAGACATGGATGGTCTAGGTAGTTTTGACTCGAAGAGTGATGAAGAAATATTCCTTGGTTACTCATCTAATAGAAAGGCCTATAAATGCTAGAACAAAAGACTAAGAAGAGTCATTGAGAGTGTGCATGTAAAAGTTGATGAGGATATGAATAGAGGAAATCAATCATAGGTAAACCGATATGATGATTCCTTGAAGGTGAGGAAGCTCAGTTAGACAATAAACTAGAAGAAGCATCCAAGAAGGCTCCCAACCAGTATGTGCAACTAAATCACCAAGAAGAGAAGATTCTAGGAAATAAGAGTGATGGTGTGAAGACTAGAAGAAGTCTTGTCCGAAATGATGAACAAGTCAATTTTTGCCTCATGACTGGAGTAGAACCTAAAACATTCAATGAGGCTAGCAAAAGATAGGAATGGATGGATTCCATGGAAGAAGAACTGGAGAATATTGAGAAGAACAAGACTTGTGAATTAGTCCCTAGACTAGAAAACAAGAACATCAATGGTACTAAATGGGTTTACCGGAATAAGATGAATAAAGAAGGTAAAATTGTTAGGCATAAAGCTAGACTTGTGTACAAAGATACTCTCAAGTAGAGAGAATTGACTTTGAATAAATATTTGCACCAGTAGATAGATTAGAAGAAATTAGGATGTTTCTATCCTTTTATGATTACAAGGGTTATAAAGTATATCAGATGGATGTAAAATCTGCCTTCCTAAATGGAAATTTGGAAGAAGAAGTGTACATGGAGCAACCGGAAGGGTTTCTACTAGATGATGATGAGACCTTTGTGTGCTAGTTTAAGAATGCCCTATATGGCTTAAACCAAGCTCCTAGAGCAATGTATTCAAGATTAGATCAATACCTGAAGGAGAAGAGATTCAAAGAAGGGAGTGCTGACAACAAAATATACATAAAGAAAGATATAGACTACATGATCATTGTGGTTGTGTATGTAGATCACATTATTTTTGGAGGCAATAAGGATAGTGATGCAGAGGCCTTCTTACACCTAAGGATAGGTCCCAAGAGATTCAATTTGATCCCTTCCAAAGGGTAACAAGGATCCTACAAGAAGGACTCCATACCTTAAGGTTTGAACTACTCACACTCCTCTAGACTGGCACCTACTTAAGATGAGTGGATAGCTTCAACATTCCCAACATGCCTCACCATGACTCTTTCTCTTAGGGGCCTTGGATTTAGTCCACTCATGAAATCTTAGAACCTTTCCAAGCATTGGTTTTAAAGCTTTTGCATCAATACCTTATACTTCCTTTGGAAACCTACCCCCTAGACTAGTAGCCCTATTTAGCGGGTATTTTTCTCTTAACTATAAAATATTGCACACAAACTAAGAAATTACCTACCATTCCAGATACCTTTTAAGGAGTTTCACTCATCCCCATAAAGGATTGGGAAGATCTGCAACATAAAGGTCTGAACCCCTTAGAAGCCTAGAGGCCTAATTATGGTTATTAGGCCTAATTTACAAAGCAACACCCATTTCTAGATTTCCAACTGCAAAGCCAACTTCATGAGCCTATGGGGATGGTAAATAACCTCTAATTCTAAGGTTTCATGCTAGGAATTCACCGCTACAAGATTTTAGGGTGACTGTCCTAATTTTGTCTAAGGTAGTCACATAGAGATGCCTACCTAGTTTTGCATTATCCTCTCCACAACCGAGCCTTCCCTGTGAAAATCCATGAATACCATAATATACACTAACCAATACTGCCCTCCACCAAAGGAAACAACTTCTAGAGGTAGGAGATACAAGATATGACCATTTTTAGGTAAAACCCTAGTCAAACCCTTACTTTCTGGGTTACAGTCAACAAATTGAAGGGTTCTCCCTACTCACAAAAGATCAAATCCTTAGACCACCACCAAAAAAAAATTAATTCAACCCTCCATCTACTCTATGAATGGTTTTGTCATAACCAATCCATACAATGATGTACAACCACTGCAAACTCAGGATTTCTGGGAAATAACACAATTTTCAGTATTTTATAGCTTTCAAACTTCAATCCACAGTAAATCTCTCCTTCAAAATCATGTCCACGGGGCTTATATCCTTCCCCAATGGTTTCCAACCTAATTTTAAAGAGGTTGGATACATTGAGAGGCTTACAACAACCAAAAGTGGAAAAGTTGCACTTTTTGACAAAGTTGTCAATTCACACCAATTTGGAATCTGTTCACCTTTATTTTCCCCGATGTAAGTTTCTTGGCGGGCCTGGTTGTGATCATTTTTTTTTAGCCAGCAGGATGGAGCATGTATGACACTTGGTGGCCCAGCGTTGCTCCCATGGTACATCTTTGGCATCCAGTTTTTGAAGCAATGCAAGAGTGACAAATGGCAATGCTTGCTGATTGTTCTTCTGGGCAGGCCCACTCGTTTGCATAGTATGTGAGCAATTCCTTATGGCGGTCCCCTTTTCCACAGTCCTTTGTCTTCTGGCAGAATCTTTTCAGTTCTGGGTAACCTCCAGTCCATTAGAGAGAAAGGCCGAGTTGCAGGGTTTGTTTTGCTGGGTGTGGCCTCCATAGTAACACACCGTGTTTTTCTATTCAAAAGAGGTCATGCCAGTTTTGGCTTTTAGGGAAGCTATTTTTAGGAGTGGTGGCCTATTTAAAGGTGGGTTTCTTTTCCGCCCAGAAAAAAAGGAAGGAGCAAGGATTTTTGAGGATAAGAACAGTCTAACTTGCTAAGTAGGAGTTTCCTTTCATTTCCAACCTTAAAAACTATTTTGGTCTTGTTATAAGAAGATTATTCAGATTGTGCCTATGGCCTTTATGATGTCTCTCTTGGCCTACTGTTAATAGTGTTTTCTGTGCTATTGTTGTTGAAAATTCTGATAAACTTTGGGAGTACTTTATCTAGGACTTCACTGATTAAATTATCTTTTCTATACTTGTTATCTAGTGAATGCGTGATGAATGTTTCCCCTATGTTTTCAAGCAAATTTGGTTGTAGTTTCGATTATGTCCTTGGCTTAGATTTATGGATTGTTGAATGGTCTTATAGAAGTCACACATATTTCTTGATTTCTATTAGTTCATTGTCTCTTAATGATATGGTGTATTGCCTAAGTGTTTAGTATCTCATTTTTAAAAGGTATTTGTTTCCTTTCCCTTTCCTCAAAACCCAAGGAAGAGTCAGCTTCTCAATCCCGAAGGTCATTCAGTATTCCTTTGCATAGGTTGGTCCCCCAACACTGAATTTCCCATAAGGTTGTTCATCCCCAAAGCAAAATTTAGAGTCAACAATTCTTTTTCTGGCACGCCCAGTGGGACCATTATCTTAGAAACAAAAAAAAAACACATCCCAACTAGTTTATGAGTCATAGGTCCATCACTAGGAGTCAAACGGCCCTAAATACTCATCTTCTTTTTCCTCCATTGGTGACCATCCATTCCACCTCAGTTTCACCTCCACAAGGTCCACCCACCATCATATACTCTGCAATGGCCCAAATCCCTCCCCAAAATTTTGTGACATGGGACAATGGTAGCCCTCTCATTCCTCCAGTTCCACCCATAGTTTGGGGAGCCATTCTGATAGTCGCGCTAAAAGCTATTCCCAAATTCATGGGAGAATGTCACAAAACCCCTGGAGAACATCTGCAGGATGTAGCTACTATTTATACTATACATGGCATCACCAAGTAAAATGTGGCTTTGCAGTTGCTCATAGCGTCTTTCAAAGGAAAAGCTCTGGACTGGTTTAGATCTCTAGGCCCTAGTACCATAGGGGCTAGGATCAGTTGCTAGACCACTTCTTTCAGAGATTCTCAGACAAAGCAGATAGATCATTCCTCATGCACCAACTCATTCTGAGCAAAAGAGCTCCTACGGAGGTATTAATTGATTTCAACTTGAGATTCCAGCGAACTTGGCAAAGGATACCATTATCCGCCCACCCCTCGACATATATGGCCTTCATATTTTATCTAAAAGCTTTTAATACTGATATATTAGTAATGTTTCAATCCTTAGTAGGTAACACTCCTCTGTAAGCTTTCAACTTAGCGGTTCAAGCTGAAAATAACCTTATCAATGCTGGAAAGTTGGCACCTCGCCCTACAATGCCAGTGTTCTCTGAAATGTCTACCAAAGTAATGGAAGACGCTGCCCCGAGAACTTCTGCTCCATTGTCTATGTATTCATTCCCCACTCCTCAAACTACCATCCATTCCACCTCTCTGGCTGCTGAGGTCAACGATATGAAAAATCTCTTAAGATCCTTCTCTAATGAAATTGTCAACCTAAAAAGGGACCAGGTCTCTCCTACCAAGCCTCCTTTTCAGCAAAACTTCCAAGGAAACCAACCTCCCTATCAACATCCTAATTATCGGGCTAAGAAAAATACCCCACCAAATGGCCAAATAGTCCCCGTCCCTAATCCATTACAGGCCATCTAACCAAATGATGGTAGAGAATTGACTGTGGGTTAGAATAATTTGGTGGATGATACCAATTCTTGGTGTTTTCCATGCAACAATGCTCATACCCTAAGGAATTGCCCAAGGGGGAATTTACAACAAAAGGTCACGGAACAAAGGAACTTAGGTATAATACCAGATGAATCTGCATATACATCCCCGGGCATGGATGATGTGGCTTTTGTTGCTCAGATGAAAGGAATGTCATTACAACAAGAAGTGGAAATTGCCCTTGATCAGGCACTTTTTTCATGGATGGAGGATGACAATACAGTGCTAACTATTGATGGAGGAACTTCAAAAGATGGAACCCCTATGGCGCATTTATACTACAACCTTCACTCTAAAATTCATTTGACTGGGGAGGATGCCAATAATATAAGGTCAATACCCGTAAATAGGCCTCTGAAACTGCCAGTCATCATTTCCGCCTATCCCGGGAAGGAATTCACCCCTTACAAACCGAAAGAGCCCAAGGTTTTCACACCCCCGATGCTGGATGTAGTAGATCAATTGAAGAAAGCTCCAACTCATGTCTCTCTCTAGGACCTCCTGAGTATATCAGAACATAAAAGTCAGCAAAGGGAGGCATTGTCCCATGATCAAAAGGATATAGGTGTGGTAGCTCTACCGCCCTCTCAAACGAATGGAATGGATCACCACTCAGCAATTAGCAAGGCACGTCCTCCTACTGCTTTGAGAAACAAAGGCTCACCCTCCACTGCACAAGGAGAAGGTAAACCTAAGCCGAATCCTTTTTACCTTACCCTGATAGTTGGAAATAAACTTTTGCATTACTCCATGATAGATTCTAGTGCTAGCACCATGGTCATGCCTAAGTAGATTGCTAAAGTATTAAACATTAAGTATGACCCTTTAAGTAAAGGGGTAATGCAACTCGATGGGAATAAAGTCTAGATGATAGGTGTCATCAAAAGCCTCCCTTTGACTTTATTTGCATGTCCAAGTATAACAGTATCCTAAGAAGTAGTGGTCATCGACATCCCTCCCATCTTTGGGCTCTGTCTGTCCCAAGACTTCACTGCTAAAATAGGAGGATATATGTCCCTGGATTGGTCCCACCTGATTCTCCATACCTAACATGACGCTAAGATGAAGATTATTTTAGAGCCTCTTCATGTCGAGCATATAGATGACCAAGCCTTGATCAATTTTGAGCCTACTCACACCTCTATAACCCATGATGAGCGAAAGGTGGTAGAACTTTTAGAAGATGAAGAAGTAACTGAGGAAATCCCACCCAAACAAGAAGCTTTCCTAAATGAGTTCATTGACTATGATCCCTTCTCTAATTACCATGCCACCAGCCTAGGAACTTATTGCATTTTTGAAGAGGATTAGCTAATCCCAAAACTCACCAAAGATCCGTTCTCCGAAGATCAGCTATCTTTGACACTGTGGACCCTACACAATGACAACACCAAATGCAAAATGGGCTCCAGAGCTGGCATTTGTCTCACTCCTCTGTTGGGCAACCAAATCCAAAGGTCTTTTTGACTATAGTTCACGTGTTTGAATAATGAAGCAGAGTACAAATGACTAATTCAAGGTCTGAACATGGCAGAAAAAATGGGCATCAAGAAGCTTAAGGTCTTCAGTGATTTTGAATTAGTAGTACACCAAGTCCGAGGGATATCCAGTGCCAAGCATGTCCGTATGAGATCCTACTGCTCCAGAGTCTAGGATTTAATAGAAAGTCTTGATGCTTTCAATATCAAAAGAATTCCCCGGACACTAAATATTGAAGCAAATCACATGGCGACCATAGGAGCTCATTTTGATCCAGCTGTAGACCTCTTGGCCGACAATTCAATAGTCAACATGGTGGTCCATCTGGCTATTCCTGATAATGATACATATTGGCAGGTTTTTGAAATTGATGAGCAGATTGCTCTATTTATTCAAAGCTCGGGAGAATTTGTCAACCACCTGCAACCCAAGGTTAAAGAGGCTTACGGAAACCAGATTATCTAGCTAAAATCCAACAAGCTCCCCAATGGTCTGATCACCTTGGAGAATTTGTTTGAACATGAGGATGTTAAGAAGGATAAGCGGAAGCTCACAATGGAAAAAGGAGATTACGGTAAAATGTCAGTGGGAAGCGGAAGAATCCTCAAAGTGGGCAAAGGTGTTTCCTCTGAAGACAGGGTGAAATTGGCTCGGTACTGTGATGAGTATGAAGGTGTCATGGCTTGGTCTGATGATGATTTAAAAGGTTATGATCCCATTGTCATTCAACACACCATCGAACTCACAAATGAAGCTAAGCCAGTCCGACAAAAACAAAGACCTGTTAATCCCAAGATCAAATCCCTCATGGCTCAAGAGTTGAAGAAACTGATCGAGTCAAGGATTATTTACCCTATAAAACATAGTTAATGGGTGTCAAATCTAGTCCCTGTGAGGAAAAAGAATGGGGATATTCGACTCTGTGTGGACTTCCGGGACTTGAATCAAGCATCGCTCAAAGATCATTATTCCTTGCCATCAATGGAGCAATTATTAAGCACTGTAGCTAGACCGGAAATGTTTTCTATGCTCGATGGTTTCTCAGGATACAATTAGGTAAGTGTCAAAATGGAGGATCAACACAAGACCACTTTCACCACCAAGTGGGGAACATTTGCATATAAAAAGATGCCCTTTGACTTGTCAAACGCTGGGGCCACTTTCCAAAGGGCCATGGATTTGGCTTTTAAAGAGCTAATAAATAAAATTATCTTGATATATTTAGATGACCTAACCGTGTTTTCTAAACACCAGGAGGATCATTTTGATCATCTTGAGTTAGTTCTGAAAAAATGTCTGGAATTTGGGATCTCCTTGAACCCAAAAAAGTGTACTTTTGGCATTCCTCAAGGGAAGTTACTAGGACATATAGTTTCTAAATAAGGCATCTCTATCGACCCTGACCGGGTCAAGGCTATTAAAGAGCTTCCCGTTTTGGTCAACAAAAAGGGAGTGTAGTCATTTTTGGGAAAAGTTAATTTTGTCAGTCGTTTCATTTCCAACTTTGCTGGGATAATAAGACCTATCACCCTCATGCTTAAGAAGGATATACATTTCAAATGGACTGCTGAAGCCAAAAATGCCTTCAACCAAATAAAGCATGCCATCTGTTCAGCCCCAGTATTATCTAATCCAGACATGTTGAAAGATTTCATAATGTATGTCTATTCCGGTCAGCATAGTATCACCATGGTGCTAACTCAAAAGGACACCCAAAACTCTCAAAGATTATGAGCTCCACTATAACTTTGTTGAAAAGAAAGCCTTAGTTGCCGTAAAAGGACAGAAGAAATTCTAGCATTTCATTGCCTGCAACAAGACAACAGTGTATGTAGCTTATCCCGTAGTAAGAGAATACATTATGGAGGGCGACATCACAGAAAAAAGAGCAAATTGGATCAATAAGATCCTAGAATATTATGTTGACATCAGGCCCACAAAGCTGGTCCACGGGAGAGGTTTATGTGAGTATATAGTGCAAGACAGTGAATCCCATAGTTTTGAAGCCATCTTGGAAGAGACGATTATGTTTATGCCTGACACCCCCAGTGAAAATTGGATTGACAAAAGAAAAAAATTCATGAAGATAGGGACCTTTCCTGAAAATCTTCCCACAACCAAGAGGAGATTCTATCGACTCCAAAACAATGGTTTTCACCTCATAAATGAAATTCTTTTCAAAAGAAATTTCAATGAAGTTCTACTCCGATGTGTAGACCAAGGCCAAGCTGATAAAATTCTCCAAGAATTTCACTACAGCCCCTCAGGAGGTCATTTCTCCACACCTACAATTGCAATCAAAATTACTCAAGCCGGATACTTTTGGCCATCCATGTTCAAAGATGTACACACTGTAGTAAGAGGATGTAAAGAATGCCAATATTACATTGGGAGGGGTAAGAAAGCAGCCATGCCACTTAGGCCTGTGTCAATTGAAGAACCATTTTCTCAATGGGGACTCGATTTTGTTGGAATGATCAATCCTCCAAGCTCGGCCAGACATAAATGGATCCTAACTGCCATAGACTATTTCACCAGATGGTCTAAAGTCATTCCCCTACGAAACTCATCTGAAAATGAAGTGCTATCTTTCCTAGAGGAACTGACTTGCCGGTACAGTCTCCCAAAAACTATTATATCAGATAACGCTCACACATTCACTAGCTCGTGTATCACATAGTTTGCTCCTAGCAGAGGTATTTATCTCAAAACATCCTCTAACTACTACCCCCAAGGGAATGGTCTGGCAGAATCTACTAACAAGAACCTGATCTAAATTATCAAGAGGATAGGCGCGAAATATAAGAGGGAGTGGCATCATCACCTAGGGAGTGCATTATGGGCTGACCGCATAACACCCAAGCAGATTCTCAAGACTTCCCCATACAAGCTGGTATACGGGAAAGATACATTTTTTCCTCTATCACTAGAAATTTTGACGTTACAGTTGCTAAAATCTATGGATATCGCCAAAAATGGCCCAATGGCCGTAAGGCTAGCAGAGATTATGGAGTTAGAGGAAGCAAGGGAGACCGCCTTCACAGCTCTCTAGGACAGGCAATAAGTCGTAAAAAGATGGTTCGATAGTAAAAAGAGTTCTGATGTTATATTTGCCCTTGAAGACCTTGTTCTAAAGTACAATGAGAGGATGGAGAAGCCACGTCAGCACACCAAGTTTGACTGCCTATGGGAGGGTCCTTTCCACATCATAGGATGTAAAGGTTTCAATGCCTTTGAGTTAGAGGACATGAATGGAGACTCCCTCTCCATCCCAGTTAATGGTTTTTATCTTAAGCCTTATTATTAACGGCCCCTTCCCCTTTTCCATGTAAATAGTGTATATTATGTGCATATGTGTGGTTTGTATTTATTTTAATTATTTCCAGCTCAGCAAGCATCAGGAAAGAGAGACTAGATAAAGAAAAAACAAAATCATTATATTAAGTCTTTCTCGTATATTGTTACAAAATGTGCGGGCCCTCGACCTCTCTCTTGTTTACATCTTATAGTTTCAAGCACAAGTCATGCTTTGCCACTCTTCTCAGAGGCTAGTTTCAGTATCTTCCTCTTTAGTGTCGGAGTCCCCTTCTTCTCCTAGCCATTTCGAACTAGAAGAACTCTCAGGCTCCCCATGCATGAATATAACCTCCAGGTTAGGAGGCTGATCTGGCAGTAGGACTCTTGAGAAGATATAGGCCCTGAAGCCAGTATACCATTCCATGCCTTCCAGAATAGGGACCATCATATGTACTCGCAGAAGAAACTCTGCAGCTAGCTCGACACGGTACTTGTGAGAAGACAATGAAATGGTTTTTGAGACAATGATAAGTGGATGCCACCTCACTTCTTCATTCTGTAAGATGAAGTGCTCTAAGTCAAATGCCATAAGGAGTCTGAGGAAAGGTACATGATACACGACTACATCTTCAAGGTCTCCTAGATAGTCTAAAGGAAAGAGTGCTTGCATCAGCTGCATTGCCAGTAGCCCAGATTGGCCACAATCCAATAGAAAAGCCACAAAGCGCAAGAAAATATCTGTATTTACCCAGTATCGGTCTGGATTGCCAATGAAATCTTCCCCAAGTATCCATTTGATGGCATCAATTATTAATGGATTTTTCCTTCTCATCATCCCTTGCAGTCTTCGGTCTGATATATTCCCTAGGAAAGTGACTTGTGCCCTTCTACTGACGAGTTGAACCAGAGTATCCATTTCTTCATAAACTCCACCGTTATAGCTTGCATTGTGATGAAAAAATGTCTGAAAAGACATATTTATAGCAAAAATCTTGGTAGATAAGCAATCGACAACTTGAGCTTACCCTTGTCCTATTTTAATGTCTCTGTCACACCTCTATTAATTCGCATCATGCGAATGAGATTATTTCTAAGATATCGACGTCTAGTCAGTCACTTCAAAAAGAGGAATGGATGGAAACAAAGAGCCATATGTACTTTCAGGTAGGTCCCCCTTAAATGAGCAAGCTCCACCAGCCCATTTCAGCTCACGCGGCCATTATTCCTAGCTAATCTTCTCGATTAAAGAAAGATTTGACCTAAGGTACTTTTCCCAAGGAACATCAAAGCAACCAAGTAGTGTTTTTTTGGAAAGTGGGAATGACGGCTCCCCTCATTCGTGGAGGTTGATCGCAACAAAATTTTGGGTTGGCGCATGTATAAGCCGAGCCTTAGCTTTCATGAAAAATAAGGCATGTTATGCATTTAAAAGCTCAAAGGTTCTCCTGGTCATCATTCTGTTCATTTTGTTGCCAAGGAGTTAAGCCAGAGGATGACATGTAGGTTTCCATTCTTTATCTTTGGTCTGATAGCAAAATAGGAAAAGACGATTATCTACCTTGATAGATTCAGAGGCTTCGTCTGAAAAAGCTACTCCTAGAGGTTTCTGGGTTGTTATTTTCGAGGAACTATTTTACTCCTCTCATGCCATTCCACCAAAGAAGGATTATCCAAAGACAAAGGCCAAAAAGAAAACAACGACCTAGAACCCGTTGGTTGTTCTGGATTCCTTAGAAAACATCGATGATCCTGAGATTCAAAAGTAGCCCAAAAACCTTAGAGAGGCCGCTTGTTCGAGGATGCTGCATCACATAAATGATCCTCATTCCATCGTGGTGCGTTTCTAGAAGAGTGGTGCTCCCCAATCTTTGGTCTGTGCAGTTCCCTACTATCCTGAACTCGTGGCCGCCTGTGCAGAGGTTTTTGATCCCACCTCATTTTCTGTCAGCAGCTCACACCTGAAACTGATCATATCTCTAAAGGCTATTAGGGAAATGCTATGCTCCCCAATCTTGGAAAATATTGAGGTTTTCTCGGAGAGATCCATGAGGAATTCTAAAGCATTAGGAGAGATGCGTTAACTTTCTATCAAAATGCCCTCAACCAGAGTTTGTCAGCAGGGCTTCCAAATTTCCATTTGTCATATGGCAATCTGAAACAAGATGACCTTAGAGATATCTTGTCTACCCTAACTTTCCTGTGTGGCCATGATAGCGACCGAGATATCATAGCTTCCATGATGGGCTTTCTTTTTAAATGCAAGAAGCAAAGGAAACCTTTCCACTTTGACTTCTCCATGACTATCGCTATGGCCATGGTCAAGCAATTATCCGAGTTTCAACAGTTGCGATGTTTCAGGTTCTCTTCAGTATTGGTGTATCTACTTCTACATCAGAATGAAGCTCTTTTTGCATAGTTCATGCGCTTGGCCACTTTCGATGAGGTGGGAAATGTATTGCCGGTGTCTTGTTGGATGCCTTTGTTGCTAGCCTCTTATGACTCCTATCAGTTTTTCAATTTGTTCTTGGCTCTCATGCTCAAGGATTTTGGAGTAATCCCCAATGAACCTCTCGCCCGTTTCTCACAAGTCCAAATGAACTGGATGCAGAATGAACACCCTCCTTGCGAATGGTTCATGGGCCCGGATTTCTCTTTCATCTGCGTACATGGTTTCTTTGAAGAGCCATTCTAGCTACCTACTTATGTGACTAACAGAACCCTAGCTCTAGAAATGGCAAGGCAACTAGTAAGAGTCGAGCAAGTGATTGGTGCTAGGAAGCATGATACTTCCATTATAGAGGATAACAAGGCCATTTGCCCAATTACCCTAGTAAGAAGAAAAGTAGCTGAGGAAACCCTGACTTCAAAGGTGGTGCAACTGGGTTTCGTAGTAATTGATGACCCTTGGAGTTATGACCCTGATGGTTGCTTAAGCAAAAGGAAAAACATTGTGAGGCATGAGCCTCAAGACTCATGGGTGGAACATACCAACCCCCAGGTTGATGACCCAAGCAAATATGTGGGTCTTGATGATTTTCCTATTTTGGATCACCCCTCGTGGTTAAAATTTTATACCCAATGCAAAGGTTCAACCCCGCGAAGCCAATTCCTTAGGCGTTGTTAGAGGGCATGAAAAATTTATCCTGACCCAAAAAGAAAAGGGAAAGTTTTTGGGTCTATCATCAGGAAGTGAATCAACTTAGAGCTATCCTTGGAAATGCACCCTTGGATGAGCGTTTCAAGCAGGAATGGAGTAAGGTAAATAAATCTAATGATGAGATAGGTGACAGTTCCTCGTGCGAGGACTCAACTCTTAAGATAGCTGCTCAGCAGGAAGTTGGGATTATAAATATCGAAGGGTAGGAGCCAGAGCCAGAAATCCCTCCTTCTTTAGACAGTGCAACTCGTAGACCTCATTTGTAGTCTAGTAAGAGGCAGTCTGAGAAGATTTTCTATGAGGGCCCCTTGAGGAAAAAGCCATACCTCAGTGGTTCAAAAGGGGTTGCACCTAATACATCAATGGCAGCATCAACAGATCTTCAGCCACTGCAACCTTCGACCAATCAGGTACGTCCCTTTTTCCCTTCTTCCCATTCTTTGGATGTTCTTGCAGCTACTCTCACACCTATCATGCAAACCTTAGTCCCTATTGCTCTTACTTTGGCCCCAACAGGTATGATGGTTAATCCCCAAGATGTACTCACACAGACTTATGCTCCTTTCCTGGCCATGATCCCCATATCTACAACTTTTCAGTCACCCACATCAGAAATAGTCCCTATGTCGCTTAGGCTAGGTTTTGAAGAGTTTTCCCCCTAGAGTATGGCTGCGACGTCCACCAGTTCCTTCTCATTAGTGGGCTCCCCTTTTGTCCCATTATTTTCCCCACTGGTGGTGACTCATCCGATCCAATCCTCTTTCGCTACCTCTTTTTTGCATTTCCCTTTTGTTGTCCCTCCTAGTGCAGTTTTTGCAGGTAAAGACATCGATCATCCAGATAGTTTCTAGTAGCAAGTTGTTTATGATTGAACCGTTGGTTTGAATAAAGCAAATAAGAGGAAGGAGAAGGAAGGTCTTCATCATGCTCGTCCTCATCTACAGATCCATTTCAGTGAGCAAAGAGATTGCCTTTACTTTGCAAATCTAGTTCCCAAGGTTGACAAGCCAGAATCTCAGATGAGACCCGATGATTATGAGCTACAGGCAATGGGAATTAGTCTCCAAAGCACCACGACATCTGATAAGGTTGAAATGATGGAAGAAACTTCTAAAGCAGTGTCCACAGATTTTATTAAGAAGAGCCGTCGTTTAGAAAAGCTCCAAGTAGAAAATGCTAGCCTCTGTGATTCCCTTTCCCAACAAAGGAAGGAAGATAAGGCTTGGGTATTAGAAATCAATCGTCTACAAAGCCTACTAGCTCAAGCCAATGCAGAAAAAAGAAAGTTGCAGTCAGCCCTTAATAGTGTCAGTTCCCAGCTAAAAGGTGGGGAAGTGACAAGAAATGTAGCCCTGAAGGAATCACAAGATAAAGACTCTGAGATACAATGACTAAAGGTTGCTTCCAGGGATGTCGCCCAGGTTCAGATGCAATTACGTGAAGAAATCTTTCTCAAGGAAGGTTATGCCCATCAATTGAGTGAATCCCAGGTGTCCCGGATGGACGAGAAGATGAATTTCGAAGCTGAACTGAAACCAAAAGAAGCTAGGCTCGAGCAATCTAACAAGTGTGTTTTAGAATTGGAGACTATTCTACAATAGGAGCAGAATCATACATTGAAGTTGCAATAGACCATCAGGACTAGAGAAGCAAAAATTTTAGCCTTGAAAAATTAACTGGCTATTGATGAAAGCAAAATCCAGCAGCTCCAGTAGGAAATGGTTGGGAAAGATAATGAGATATCTCGATTGATGAGCCTCCCACCCCTACAACTGATTGCTCTAAACTTCTCCACCATGCTAACGGAGTTGTATGTTTCCCATTGGGAAAAAGTAAAGTAGTACTACCCATCCTTGTAGCCAGTGTTAAGATTTTTCAGTGACGTGCAATCCCTCTGTGCTGAGGCTGGGCACCTTATACATAATTATATGCTTATCATTAGTCTCAAGTTCCCAATAGCCCAGAATCTTATTCAGTTGATTTATTCCACTCAAGAAGAGGAGCTTAGGGAGAAAGGGATTGCAGATCGCCAACAACTAATCAAAAAGACTAATATCTTCATAAATTGCCATAGGATAATTATGCAGGTGTCAGCTGCTCTGGTGCCTTTGCAATTTTCAGTACCAGACAGTAAACGACGTGTCAAGAAATTTGTTTCTCTAGGCTTACCTTCTCCTTTCCTTGTGGATGGTTCTGTGCTACAGATTGAACAAGTATTGTAGTAGATTGAGAGTATGTAGCAGGATAGAGTTTTCCTACAATGGTTGGAAAGCCCTATTTGAGTGAATGAGGTGGAATGTTTTTTGTATCCTCTAGCTCAGCTCTTCACCCTCCTGAACCAGGTCCAAGATGAACCTGTACCTCTACTCCTGGATGAAGTAATTTGCTTGGAACAATATTTCCAAGAGTTGGAAGCACAAGTTATGCTCTCTGAGGATAAGTGGTTGCTTTTGCAGTAGGTTTTTGATCTTTTTCATCTTGTCTTGTCTTGAGGTATGGTCTTCGAAACCAGTAATTTTGGGTTCTTCTATTCCACAGGCAGAATCACCCCTGATAGTTGCTAGGAAATGTTCACCTTTATTTTCGCTGATGTAAGTTTCTTGGCGAGCCTAGTTGTGATTGTTTTTTTAGACAACAGGGCGGAGTGTGCGTGACACTTGGTGGTCCGACGTTGCTCCCTTGGAATGTCTTTGGCATCCAGTTTTTGAAGCAGCGCGAGAGTGACAAATGGCAATGTTTGTTCACTATTCTTCTAGGTGAGCCCACTCGTTTGCGTAGTATGTGAGCAGTTCCTTGCAGTGGTCCCCTTTTCTATAGTCCTTTCTCTTCTGGCAGAATCTTTTCAGTTCTGAGTAACCTCTAGTCTATTAGAGAGAAAGGTCGAGTTGCAGGGTTTGTTTTGCTGGGTGCGGCCTCTGTAGTGACACGCCATATTTTTCTGTTCAAAAGAGGTCATGCCAGTTTTGGCTTTTAGGGAAGCTATTTTTAGGAGTGATGGCCTATTTAAAGGCAGGTTTCTTTTCTACCCAGAAAAAAAGGAAGGAGCAAGGATTTTTGAGGATAAGAACAGTCTAATTTGCTAAGTAGGAGTTTCCTTTCATTTCCAGCCTTAAAAACTATTTTGGTCTTGTTATAAGAAGATTATACAGATTGTGCCTATGGCCTTTATGATGCCTCTCTTGGCCTACTGTTAATAGTGTTTTCTATTCTATTGTTGTTGAAAATTCTGATAAACTTTGGGAGTAATTTATCTAAGACTTCACTGATTAAACTATGTTTTCTATACTTGTTATCTAGTGAATGCGTGATGAATGTTTCCCCTATGTTTTCAAGCAAAGTTGGTTGTAGTATCGATTATGTCCTTGGCTCAGATTTATGGAGTGTTGAATGGGCTTACAGAAGTCACGCATATTTCTTGATTTCTGTTAGTTCATTATCTTTTAACGATATGGCGTATCGCCTAAGTGTTTAGTATCTCATTTTTAAAAGGTATTTGTTTCCTTTCCCTTTCCTCAAAACCCAAGGAAGAGTCGGCTTCTCAATCCTAGAGGTCATTCAGTGTTCCTTTGCACAGGTTGGTCCCCCAACACTGAATTTCCCATAAGGCTGCTCATCCCCAAAGAAAAATTTAGGGTCAACAGGATCCACACAACTTGGATTAACCAAATATCACATACACACCCTAAAATCCTATCAAACATAAAACAAACATCAGTCTACCCCTTATACACCAAATTGTCCAAATTAGCTTATCAAGTTGCCTAATTTGTGACAATGGTTTACATGGTGGGGTCTTAATTGCATACATGAAAAGTTCACAAACAAAAGACATTCAAAATGATCCTAAGATCCTAATTTTCATCATCAGATCCATGATTGGCCTATTGGGGAGGTGCTCCTGCACCATACTCACTGAGAGAAGTGATCTCAAGCCCACTTGAGATCAGAGTTTGGAGGTCTACACCATGATTAGAAATTTGTTTGTCCATCATCCAAACTGCTTCAGAGTCTGGTTTTCCCTAACAAGACACCAAATACTCTATGTACTCCCTATTCCTTGTTCTCTTTGTGACCCTATTGTCAAGAATGTTGCTCAGCTTTGGTGGATCATGCTTTGGAATATCATCATCTGCTGCAACCCGCATTGGTTCTTCTTCTTCATTTCTATTTCCTTTGTATTGTTTAAGATCACACACATTGAAGATGGGTGATAATCTAAGATCAGGAGGAAGTTGGATTTTATAAGCATTCTGTCCATATTTCTTCAAAATCTGACATGGTCCAATCTTCCTCTGCATGAGCTTTGTGTTGTTTCCTTTTGGGAGTCTCTCCTTCTTCAAATGTACCCATACTAAATCACCAACACTAAACTACATATCTCTCTTTTTCTTGTCAGCATAAACCTTATACTTCTCTGTAGATTGTTGTAGATGACACTTCACTTGATCTTGTACCTCCTTGATGGCTGATGCAAAAGATTCACCATTTGCACTAATGGATTCTTCTTTGGCCAACTCTTTCAACTCTAACATACCTCTTGGGTGGATGCCAAACACAATTTGGACAGGAGACTTCCCAGTGCTTCTATTTATGGTGTCATTGTATGAGAACTCTACTTGTGATAGTATGTTGTCCCATTTCTCTCCATGTTGTCTTGTCAAACATTTTAATAGGTTCCCCAAGGACCTATTGACAACTTTAGTTTTTCAATCCATTTGAGGATGGTAGGCAGATGAGAAAGCTAGGTTGGTTCCCAACTTCTTCCATAGGGTCTTCCAAAAATGACCTATGAAATTCACATCCCTATCTGAAACTATGTTAGAGGTAACCCATGTATCCTAATATCTCTTTGAAAAACAAGTCTACAACATATGAGGGATTAGAAGAGGTTTTGCATGGCAAGAAGTGAGCCATGTTGCTAAATCTATCCACGACTACAAAGACACTATCAAACCCCCTCCTTGTCCTAGGCAGACCTAATACCAAATCCATGCTTATGCTCTCCCATGGCCTAAAAAGAATGGGTAAGGGTTGGTACAAGCTTGCATTGGTGGATTTCCCCTTGGCTTTTTGACAGATCACACATGTCTACAAACTTCCTTACATCTGCCTGCAACTTAGGCTAGTAGTAATATCTTTTAACAAGGTTAAGGGTCTTGTCAAGACCAAAATGACCTACCATTGCTCCACAATGCTTCTCCCTAATGATATTCAATCTCATTGAACACTTAGGAATGCATAATTGTCCACCCTTGAATAGCAATCCCTCTTAGATCAAAAACTCAAAAAATTCAACATGATACTATAGACACCTAAAATTGTCATGTCAAATTAAATAAATATTTTATTTATTTAATTATTTTAGCCTAATTCTTCTATTAATTAAATAAATCTTTATTTATTTAATTAATTCATTTATCCTCTTCTAGCCTTATTTCTCATTTAAATTAATACATTTATTTATTTAAATTATCCTTTTCTCAAATTAAATAAATATTTTATTTATTTAATTGATCCTACTTCCTCTATTAATTAAATAAATCTTTATTTATTTAATTAATTCATTAACCTTTTCTACATATGACACATGTCATTCATCTCATAATTCATACACTACCCACCCTCTTATTATTTTATTATTTTTTCTACCTACCCTCTTATCATAGCCGACCTCTTTTTACACCTCTCAATCTTATCCATCCATTTCATATGGTGTCTTTTATATAAGGAGATGCTTCCTTCATTATCAAACCCTAACTAATCAATCAACCTAACTACTTGATCAATTGATTACTTGACTATATTGCGCTTTCAAACATATGCGATCCTACTTGCAACCACATTTCCATTCTTTGTTGAGCTCTTGTGCACATATAAAATTTAAGAGCAAATATATTAAGCAAGATCAATGGAGATTCAAACCCTATTGGACATGTGATGGTATAATCTTTGTGTTTTCATTTGATTTGCATTGTCTTAGGTAATCTTCATATGATATGGTGGATCTTTGTTGTTGTTAGGCTAGGGTTTTGTGATTGAATTCATTTAGTCTTTCATCATTGATTGTTATCCATTTTCACCATATACATTTTGGCACACCTGGTGGGACTCTTGTCCCTTTTGCATTTAACATCTTTGTTGCAAATTTTGTGTTTTGAAGTTATAGATCTGACATTTTCGATAGTATTTTGGTATTTTCGCGTCTGCGTACTTTCAAATTGTGTTTTTGGTTTTCTGTCACGTCTGCAACATCTAGGATCGCGTCCACACCCTTGACAGTATTTTTTTTTTTTGTAGATTCCAAAAATTGCGTTTGTGTTCCCTAATCACATATGTGGGGTTTTTAGGCGCGTCTGCATCCAGAAGCCGCGTCTACATTCCGGAGCTATATCTATGTGTCATAGAAGTGCGTCTACATCCAAAAGCTGCGTTTGTGTTTATGGTAACCACATCTATGTACGCTGATGTCATTTTGGAGGTTTTCATTGATTTAGTTTTTAGTCATTCAGTTTTTTAGATCTGGTTTATTTTGAGTTAACATTTTCAGATTAGCTAACGAAATTGGTGTAGCTTGTCCTGAAAGAAAAATTGTTTTGTTGAAGGCCCATATTTTCACAAAAGTCTTTTGGATCTAAAATTTACCTAACTTGTGTGCTTGTAGGAAGGGGTGATTATTTCAAACAATCCAAACTACTAACAAATCTTTATTGCAGGACCTTGACAAGGATTTTCTTTTGATCTTTATTGAGTGCCTTGTTTTCATAGACTAGCAAACACTTCAATTGGTGCACTAAAATTGAACCATTGTCTTGTGTGTATTGAGCAATAGGCTCTTTTTGTTTCATCTTTAGAGGGCCTGTCTCCCCGTGTGGTCATTAGGACTACTAGTGAGGATAGAACGACTCAAGTGGTAGTAAAAGAAAAACCATCTTCTTCCAAACCACTATAAATAACTGTATTCATGGTGAAAACTATGAATAACGTGTGCTAATTAGTTCATACCGACACTATGTCTCCCCAATAACCTGTTTGATCAAATTTATTTGATCATTTGTAGGGCGTAACCCCTACCAGCTAGGAGCCTTCTGTATTTACAAAATTGAAAGTGTCACATGTATAGCCACATGAGCGGATGCACTTACTAGCACCTTTTTATTTTAGAAGCCCAAATCCTTCTAGTTGTTTGGGCAGGAGGTTGGACCTCTGGTAGCGGCCCACACACATACGGTTCTTAGTAGAGATACAAAGTTTGCCACAAGGAGTTTTTGTGGGTACTGATACTTGGCTGCCCTGAGAAGTGAGTGTCGAGGGTGGAGCCAGTGGGGTCAAGCATCTAAGTATCCACTCTGAATAGTATAGCCTCGAGGGTAAAACCCCATGTGGGATCAACAACTATTGTCTTGGCCAGCCATAAGAATTGTGCTTGACTTATTTTAAACATTCAAACATTCAAGACCAAACAGCAAAACATTGTGTCTTTTGTGTCTTCAACTGTATGCAAAACAATTTTACATCAAACAACACACTTTTCTTTGAGTCATTTTTGTCTAGACACTTGCAAACATTGAATCCTCATCAACACTGTGTCATCTTGTCAAGAAAAAATAGTCAAACATTCAGATTGGGTCACAACAAAGCAACTTCACAGATTGAAAAAAAAAAAATTGCACAAATTTTGCAGAAATGCATCTGTGTCTGACATAATAGCATTTGTGTTGTATAACCGCGTCTGTGAAGGGCAAAAATGCATCTGTGTTCTTAGAATCAACATTGCATTTACAAAATCTCAGACTCGCATCTGTATTAAAGAGAACCACGTCTGTGTTAGGAAATCACATTTGTGTAGTATACAGGCACGTCTATGTTCAGAATTGAAAAACTTTTATAGTCCAGCAAATAAACATAGTCAGTTTCAGAATTCTTGAGCTTCCTCGGTTATCTCTTTAGGTTTTCATCTAGCATTCAACCTATCTTTGGGTCTCACAAAGTCCATCATTGCTTTACACCTTTCATTACATACACATTTTTCTAAACTTGAGTCAAAAGATCACTTGCTTGTCCTCATCCTACTTTCTCAACATATTACATACAACAACATTTTGCTAAGTGGTCCCTCATCAAGGTCTATCACCTTTGGGTCTCATTTGGTCTTACTTAGAGTCAAGGTCAACTTACCTCATCAAGAGAAAGTATCATCTCTTTGGAAGCCACACCTACTCTACTACATACATACTTAGTCTTACACTTTGGACATTGCAAGTAAACCTCAGATTCATTTACATTTCATCCACCTCTTGGTCTTCCATACTCTTTCCATTTTCATCTAGTCTCACACATCTTGGTCAATACCTAGTTCATGGTTGAAACTCATTCCCAAAAATCTAGGAGAGAAGCTAAAGAGGATCAAGAGTCCACAAACATGAGTTCCTATGAGTATGACAATGATATCTTTCTCAATTCTGATCATACTACATTACCTGACATGGATGCCTATAGAAACATTCCAAATGTTGAGAACATGGACACTATAAACAATAATGATAGAGACAATGACAATATGGACAACATTTCAATACATTCAGTAGAAGTGGAAGACTCCATTATGGATCCCCATTTCAATCGATTGGTTGAGGAAATAATGAGGAGGGAGAGACAATATTTCTTACAAATGATGGCACAAAGTGGAGCCAAGATCCCTCATGATTTTGACATGTCTCAAATAATGGAAAATCGACCTTTGTAATAAACTCACTCCAACATGGATCAAAGGAGGCCTAGTAGTGGAGGCAATAGAGGACCACATCTTGTGCCTGAATCACCATCATCTTTGTTTCAAAAACCAGAGGTCCCATACACAAATGGTCAAGCATATGATACTCACCTTCGCAGACCATTATGGAAGTCTTATGCAGAAAAATATGCTTAATCACATACCAATGCTAAGGACCAACCACCAAAGCAATTGGATATTCAAAGGCATGCTCAAAATTTGGACACAAGGAAACCCCATGTCAAATTTGGGGGCAATACACTAGAACAAACTCATGACATCCCTATAGAGTATGTTATACATGGACAAAGTAGATATTCCATTCCTCACCATGACTCTATACCAGGTGGTCCATATATGCAGCATCATTATAGACCTCCTCCATATGAACATGTGTATGATCAATATCATTCATATATGCAACATGATCCTCCTCCAATTGGTGCCTCAAGCATGGGCTATGGTCCAAGAAGTTGATCTCCACCTAACAACAATTTGGAGTAGCAAATCAGGGACTTACAAAAGAAAATGGAGGACATAAATACACCAAAGCCAACTTACACAATGAGAGACATATGTCCTTATCCATTTGACAAAATCATTCCAATGCCTCCATTTCCTACACACTTTGTGATGCCTAAGTTTGATAAGTATAGAGGAAAAGGAGATCCTAAGGCACACATAAGACAATTTTTCATAGCTTGCATTGAGGTAGTAGTAGAAGAGACATATTTGATGAGATTATTCCCACAGAGCTTAAGTGATCAAGATATGGAATGGTTCTCCTAACTTCCACCTGGAATTAAGTCATGGGGTGACTTAACAGAGGCATTTATTCAACATTTCTCCTACAACATAGAAATAGACATATTAGTCACTACTTTGTGCAACACCAAGCAAAAGGAGGGAGAGTCTTTTGCATCATTTTTACAAAGATGGAGAAATCTAGCTAGCAGATGCTCTTGTGAAATTCCACAAATACAAATGGTAGAGATGTTCACCCAAAATGTTAACAAAGACATTGGCTATGATCTAAGGAAAGCTTGTTTGTCCACCTTCAAGGACATCATTGAAAAAGTCTTAGCAACAGAAAAGGTCCTAATTGAACAAAGAGTCATTAAGATATTCAAGGAAAACAAAGATGACTTTAAAGGAAAAGATAAGCCAAGATTTTGGAATAAAAAAAAGAACACAGTCAATGATGGTGTTGTTGATGCCAATACAGTGCGACCCAAAATAGTTTTTTCAGGATCAAGCTCTACAAACAATCAGGTGAATATTCAAACAACTTCTAGATCACAAAGGAAGTATACCCCATTGGGAGAACCACTTGAGTCAATTTTTAAGAAGCTAGTGGCAAACAAAGTAATCACAATCCTAGATTTTCCACCATATGAGCCAAAGGTCAAACCAGATTGGTGGAATGACGATGAATATTGTGAATTTCATAAGAGCAAAGGTCATAAAATAGGAAATTGCCATCGACTAAAGAACATCATACAAGATCTTATTCATAGAGGTGACATTGAGATTGAAGGGAACTCATCCAATCAAGAACATGAAATGTTTAAGGAACCATTCCCAAAACATGACAAGGGAAAAGCTGCAGCCACAGATGATCAAACCAACTATACCAGAGCATCCTACAACTATGATTCAACTATCAATCACATCTCAACAGATAATTATGTCTCTACCATTATCATCAAGGACAAAACCCCTAAGAATTCTACCCAGAGACACAAGATCATTCTGAAAGGCATTGGATCTTCTTCCGAACCTATCTTTGAATGTCATGTTACAACCCGTCGAGGTAAATTCACTTTGCAAGGTGCTCTAGCCAAAAACACCACTTCCTCATCAGCCAAGCCTGAGTACAATCTTGTAGAACAGTTAGGCAAAAAACCTGTGCTTATCTCCATCCTTGAGCTCTTACGCATATCCCCCGTACATAAAGCTATTCTTGACAAAATTTTGAGAGACACTGCTATTCCTACTGATTTGAATGTGGACCAGTTTCAAGCCATGGTGAGGATACCTTTCCATTCCACACTCCCTGACATTCACAAAAGTAGATGATGCCTCCATAAGTCAGCCACATAATGCACCATTACACATTGAAGCCTTCATACACAAACATAGAATCAAATGAGTCCTGATAGATGGAGGAGAAGGTCTAAATAAATCTACATTGAGCACTATTAAACAATTGGGATACTCTGACAAAGCTGTGAATTCTACAAACAAAATTACCATCAAAGCGGATCCAAATCCATTCATATATTGCAACAATCTGTGACCTAGATCAGAAATAACAATCCCAGTCAATCAAGAAGCTATTCCTTCATCAACATATGTGGATCCAGAATCCTTGAAACCTTCTACATCAAAACAAGCAGAGATCAAACAAAAGTTCAATATTAAAGACATGGGATGTGGTGAGTATATCTTTCATGTTGATCAACTCCCACTATCTCCTAAGGTATTCAGTCAACATGAACAATCTATAAACAATTTGCAAGGAATTGGGTGTGAACCACCTAGTGTTGTGGCTACTAAGTCTGAATGCAAATCTCTTCTAGTGGTGCAAGAATCTCTTGATATCAGTAGTCCTAAGAGTGGTTCCAACAAAGAATCTATTGAGAATATCACCAGCCCTCTTGAGAACTCACATAGCCTTACCATATCATCCACTCATTGCATTTCCACTCCTCTCCCAGACTTGGATCAACAAGAATTACAAAAGCCCTTGCTAATTGGGGATGAAAAATTAAGCTTTGAAAAGAGAAATCTAAAAGTAAAAAATAAAGAGAAGTTCTTTAGTCCAAATCAAAATCAAAAGCTATCGGACTAAGAAAAAATCAAAGTCAAGGATAAAAATCCTATGAAGAAAAAAGAACAAGAGTTGATCTCCCCTAATATCAAAATAACTGGGGGCAAAAATTCTAATATTTTAAGTCAAAAAGAACACTTGTTGATCCTAAGTCTCCATCATGCTATCCTACTTTCATTTCTTTTCACAATCATAAACCTTCATCACTCATCCACTTGTTTCACACATCCATTCCCTTTTGGTGATACATCATGGACCTTTAATGGAGCTTCCTTGAAGGACTTTGTTATCAGGGATGCCCAAACTTCTTTAGGTGACACGCATATGGGCCTACGTAGTCCACACATTAGTAATTCTATCTCAATTCCTTTATCAAGGAAGACAGTCACTTGAGCAACATATCATTTAGTCAAGAAACGTTGCAGTTACAATCACAAAGTCAAGTCTCACACATTTGAGATAGGTGATTTGGTTCTCAGAGAAAACCCCAAAAATCAGCAAGACAGAGAGAAGAAGGGCAAGTTTGAACCAAACTGGCTTGGTCCTTACATCATTACAGTAGCATATGGATCTGGTGCATATTAGTTCTCAACCATAGAGGGTGAACATTTAGAGGATCCTATCAACAACATGCACCTTCATAGGTTTTACACATAGCTCTTCGGAATATCCTAATTCAAAAATACAAAAAAAATCATAAAACATAAAAAATCGTTACTTGGTGAAAACCTGGCAAACAGGCGCCTTGTGACACAAAAAAAATCAAAAAAAAAAAAAGTAAAGAAAAACGTTTCGTCCAATGGTGAAAACCACTTCGGTGGTGCCTTGGGCAAGTACCATGGTGAAAACTGGGTCACTGGCACCATGCATAGAGATATTGCTCCTCCCTCCTTTAGGATTCCATTTCATCCTCACTGTGCACACACTCACGACCTATTCATCCATAATAAACATATACATTCCCATCATGGCTTGTTATTGATCTACCCAAGATTGGTTAGCCATCCATAATAACCTCCCCTTTTCACCTTTCTCCATTCATAATAAATCAGGTCCTATCTATGGCTAAAGCAAATCCTACGTCTAGTAATGGGTGTGGAACTGAGAACATCGCATGTTTTGAGGAGTACAGTTTCTTCCAATTTTCTTTAGTATATTCATGCACAATCCACAATAAAGAAGAACTTGCAGTGTCGATCCACAATAAATTTTTGTCTTCTCCGCAATAAAGTATCAGTTTCATGGATTCAGTCAGTTTTAGATGAGACATAGTAGCAACAATGGGCTCCAACAAATCAAATCTTTCAACAGACTCAGACAACATATGGTTTAGTGCTATCTATCCTTTTGTGAAAATAAACATTGTGACCACAATCAAAAAAAGACTTATACAAGTGACAAGAGACACTAAACTTGAGGACTACAGTGGATGTTGGTGTCAAGTCTTGGTTTTCTTTTGATTTCATCTTTTGGTGACATGTCTTTTAGCTTTTCTAGGATGTCTCTAACTAGAGATTCTATCTCCAGGATGTCTTTGACTAGAAAGGCGATGATGGGGTATCGTCACCTATTTTTCTTTTGTTGTTTGTGGATTGTCTCTTAGTAATGCTATGACTTGTCCAAGGATATGAGGACACTGAGAGTCTAGTATGAACTGGGGCATTCCTTGTTTGTGATTGTCTTATCTCCATGCAAATGGGTACAATGACTTTCTGGGTCGAACATATGCCTCGATTGTCATAACCTATTTTGCCATAATAAAGCTCAATGATGATAACGCACAAGAAGCTCTTTTCACTTTCATATCTTCTATCTTCCATCCCCCTTTCTTGATTGACTTCCATCGTCCTTCTTGAGTTCGTGTAGCCTGGTATCACATGACTGAGTATAATGACACACCAAAAAAAATTTGCATTTCATGTAGTTGCACCTACATTGCCACATATTAAGCATTTCATACATATATATATATATATATATATATATATATATATATATATATATATATATATATATATATTGCATCACATCCTGCACACAACACATGTTAGCACATTTTATATTTTCATCATGTAAATAGTCATTTGCATTATCATATTCATTAGCATTTCATACATTCACATTTTCATCATGCATAACATATTAAAAACTTAAAAGAACAAAAATATTGCATTTCCTCATATACATATTTGCATCCCTATCACATAAAAAATCTCATCACATAGGTACAAATGCATATAGCTTCCGCAAAGATGAATCATCTTATATATATATATAAAGTGTCATGATACAATGATGTCAAAATCATATGGCTACAAAATCACCCGAAGGTGTCTACATCATAATACAAAATGGTACAAAACACTGATACATAGGGAGCCCTCTATGGCTATGATGAACTCCCTCCCTTAGAGCCACCTGGCCTTGACAGAGTCTGAGCCCTAGAAGGACCCACCCTAGGATCATCTCTCATGTCCCCTCTATCTGGTGGTGGTGGAGGACCATAACTCCACCATTGGACACCTGTCTCCTTTGGTTCCCTCTCATAGCTGTCACTGTCAGCGATGGTCTATGGAAGCTCCTCGCCTACTGCTCTGGTGGCACTACCCTATAATATAGGTCTCACAAGTAACCTATCTCCTCCCTTGCCTGAAGAACATAGGCATATCTAACCCCTGTATCCTCTGTCACCTACCTCCCAACCCTCAGTGCTATCTCAACCTCAGTATAACACTAGATAGCCTGATCTCGCTCATGCTCTATCTCCCTTAGTCGCCTCCTAAGCCTAGTCGTCTCCCTCTCTAGGTCCTGAATCTCATCTGCCTATCCCTAGCAGATCTCCCTCAGCTCAAGAAGCTCATCCTCCTCCTCCTCGACCCCCTATGCCTTTGCCTATGGCTCCCCCTATACTGGTGCCTGTGCTTGTACCTATACCTACCTCTACCCCTATCCCAGCACCTATCTAGGACCTTGTGCTGCTAGTACCTGTAGTGGCAATCCACTGTGACCTCTCACCACCTGAGCCTATCTCTCCTCCCTACCCTCTCTCTGTGGAGTGACACTCCTCTCTGCAATAGCACCCCGCCTCCTCTATTGGCCTCTCCCCCCACCATCTCCATCTATCGCCTCCCCTGGGTCTGTCAGTTGTGGAAAGGGATGCTCAGCCTAATACACCGTGTACTCTGCATCCATGCCTACATCCTCAATCTCTGGCCACATATCCCATGGCATCGACACCATCTCTACTAGTTGTGTCATGGCCTGATCATATGACAATAATGGCCCAAAGTGTGCCTAATCTTTGACTATCTGAGCATACATCTCGAAATCCTGTGGCATCTGTTGAATATGGCCAAACTACCTACATACCCTGTCAATCAGCTATCTTTCCAATACATAGGGCATCCGCCCAATCAAATATCTACTCTGAAAAGAATAAGGTAGATCCACTGTGTCCTCCTCCCACTGCTCACACCCAAGGTATGACCTTCATATCATAGTGTTGATCTCATCCAGGACTCGATGCCAATGCTCCAACCTGCCAATCTACGGCTGTGAGGTAATCATATCATATAGATGAACAAAACTACGTCCGTGACCCTTGCCCCTAAAATGTATTGGTCAGGTAACCAGCAGATGCTCATAGGCCCATACCTGCAGCAATGTCACTACACAACCCAATCCTATGGATCCATGATACACAAACTGATGTAACTCATAATACAAATGTGCCAGCACACACGGTTCCCAGGCATATCTGATGTGCTGTGTAACCAATGTCTCCAAGGTGCTCCCCCAGCCCACAACCAACCCTCGTGTTGCTCTATCTGGACACAGAAACCCATTGATCACTCCTCCTAGCGCTGCTGGTAGTGCCAGTCCTATCACTATCATCGTGTCCCATGCCACGTGTCTAACTTTCATCTCTAGTCCGAGATCCTGAAACACTCATCTCAGGGCCTCCCTATCTCCCGCTCGATCATAAGGAATTAGCTCCCCATCGATCGGTATCCTCAAAATCTTGTATACATCCTCTAAGGTGACTGTCATCTCACCCATCGGCAAATGGAAAGTGTACGTCTCTGAGTGCCATCTCTCAGTTAGCGTAGTCAGCAACCCCATGTTTGCCTGAAACTCAGGCACATACATAATATATCGCAAACCCATACCCTCAATGGCAGCCCTGTCCTCAAATGTCAACTCTAGTCACAACCTTTGAGTCGACGGGAATCTCTCCTGTGACTCCAGCATAGGCAAATACTCCTGCAATCAAGAAAATCAATCATGTCAGTCATAGTGGCATTCACTATTCATCACAAAATGCTACTTTTTATCTAAGTGCATATGATACTCTATCCTAGTAACACTCACTATTCATCACAAAGTGTTGCTTCTATTCTAGTGACACTCACTGTTCATCACAAAGTGTTGTTGATTATCCTAGTGGTACTTCCTGTTCATCACAAAGTACTACATGTTTTGCACTCCCTATTCATCACAAAGTGCTGTTCACATTTGCACTCACTATTCATCACAAAGTACTGCTCATACTTTAGTACTCCCTGTTCATCATAAAGTACTATGTCTTGGTACTCACTGTTCATCACAAAGTGCCTTGATCTATCCTATCCTAGGGCCTCTACTTGAGTGAATCCTGTTGAGTAGTTTCTTAATTGGCAACGTATGTTCTATCACAAAATTGTCAATCCTAGCCCTATCTACTATCCTAGTCTTCCCTAGAGGACTTGCTTAAGTGTATCCTCTCAGTAGCTTATCCAATCGACAGTGTATGTTCATCATAGAACTGTCGATTTGACCTTGAAGACACAAATGTGCCTTCATGACATAAACACGCTTAAAGACTGCATAAACACACCTGCTCTGCATAGACGTGCCTGAAATACACAGATGTGCCTATGCTCTGCACAGACGTGCTTGTCCTGCACAAACGTGCCCACATTTCACAAATGCGCTTGAACAACGTAGACATGCTCACATTTGGCACAAACACTTTTTCTAGCATAGACGCGCCTAGCACAAACACAGATGCGCCTAGCCAGCATAGATGTGCCTGGCACCAGCACAGATGCGCCTCGACATTTTGACATTGTTTTGGACATTATTCAAACATGCATTTATTGTGCTACCTATGATGCATTTATGACAACATTTATTACAACAAAGTACAAGGAGGTTTTGCAGTACTTTCCGGCTCTCCTACATCTACTGGCCTCCGATATTGACGAACGCGATCGAATCTATGAACCAATGCCATCACTGCTGACTGTTGTTGCTCTATCTTGCTCTGCACTCTGATCTCTTGGATGTGTGGATGACAATGAGGATGTATTCCCCTTGTGGTCTATCTTATAGACTTCCCTAGCCCTAGCCCTAGCCCTCATCTCCTAAGTCAGTCTTCTTTATCCCGTGACTTTGTCACTCTATCTGGTTAATCCTTTCTAGCCTTTCTTTCTTATCAAGAGATTGTTTGTGATCTTTCCAGACATATTCATCCAATCTCTCGAGGGGGCATATCATTTCCATCTTGGGGCAACTTTGTATCAGTTCGTATTATCTTCTTTCAAACAACGCGACAAGCTACATTGTCTCAAAGAGGGGCAAAATGTAGACACCTAAAATTGTCATGTCTAATTAAATAAATATTTTATTTATTTAATTGATCCTACTTCCTCTATTAATTAAATAAATCTTTATTTATTTAATTAATTCATTAACCTTTTCTACATATGACACATGTCATTCATCTCATAATTCATACACTACCCACCCTCTTATTATTTTATTATTTTTTCTACCTACCCTCTAATCATAGCCTACCTCTTTTTACACCTCTCAATCTTATCCCTCCATTTCATATGGTGTCTTCTATATAAGGAGATGCTTCCTTCATTATCAAACCCTAACTAATCAATCAACCTAAATACTTGATAAATTGACTACTTGACTACATTTGCGCTTTTGAACATATGTGATCCTACTTGCAACCACATTTCCATTCTTTGTTGAGCTCTTGTGCACATATAAAATTTGAGAGCAAATATATTAAGCAAGATCAATGGAGATAGGAAGAATGGAGATTCAAACCCTATTGGACATGTGATGGTATAATCTTTGTGTTTTCATTTGATTTGCATTGTCTCAGGTAATCTTCATATGTTATGGTGGATCTTTGTTGTTGTTAGGCTAGGGTTTTGTGGTTGAATTCATTTAGTCTTTCATCATTGATTGTTATCCATTTTCACCATATACAGATACCTCTCACGAAAAGACTCACATACCTTGCAGATCTCTCCAAAATCTTCATCAGCATCATACATGTTCTTCAAGGAGTCAATGCCAACACTTTCCATCTTAATTTGGTTAATGGTTGAGACCCTCCTGCTCAAGGCATCTACAACTTTGTTCTTGGCCCCCTTTTTGTGCTTGAGGTTAAAAGTGAAGGCTTGTAGGGTCTCTACCCACTTCATGTGCCTCTGGTTTAACTTCTCTTGACTATTTATGAAACTAAGTACCTGATTATCAGTGATAACTATAAACTCTTTAGGCAATAAATAGTGCATTTACTTCTTCAATGACTGAACCAAAGCCTACATCTCCAAATCATAGGATGAGTATCTCCTCTTGGCATCATTAAGTTTTTCACTAAAAAAGGCAATTGGCCTTCCTTCTTGACTGAGTACTGCCCCAATAGTCATGTGGCTTGCATCACATTCCACCTAAAATATCTTGTTGAAGTCTGGTAGGGCAAGGACTGGTTGTTTTGCAACTCTCTTCTTCAAAGTTTAAAATGAGTCATTTGTCTCCTTGGTCCAACTGAACTTGTATTTTTTTCCTCTCGTTATGGTGTCAAGCATTGGTGCACAAACATGACTAAATCCCCTTATAAACTTTCTATAAAAATTTTCTAAGCCATGGAAACTTCGGACAACATTCATAGTTTTAGGTGTTGGCCAAGATAGTATGGCACTTACCTTCTCCTGGTCCATTTTCAACTCACCTTGTGAGATTACAAAACCCAAGTAGATGATCTCCTCCTACATGATCAAACACTTATCTAAATTTATCATTAGCTACTCTTCACGTAATCGTTTGAGGACCATATCTATATATTTGAGGTGCTCTTCCTTTGAGTGACTAAAGATCAAGATATCATCAAGGTATACTATCAAAAACTTGCCTCTGAACTCTACCAAAACCTCATTCATCAACCTCATAAAGGTACTAGGGGCATTGGACAACCCAAACAACATGACTTTATGTTGGCAAATGTACACTCCAATGAGATATTGTAGGTGATTGAAGGTATTGTCATTGATGGCAACCTTACAATCATGTGATACCGATAGGAAGACACTGGCACCAGCACCAACAGACTCTACACCGACATACAGAACATTGACATCAAAAAGAACACCAGCACCCTGGCCGACAACAATTTTGTATTAATATATTTTGTAATTAATTGTAAAACCTTTTGTAAGCCGACATGGCAGATTGTTATATGACTCATATATGTATCAGATCATTGTAGATTATTTTGTAGGAGGTCTGATACAAAATATGAATAGAAGGACAGACCTATTATGTGAATTATTGGATAAGGGTTTATGTATGTAGCAGAGCTTAAACTGATACTAAATCTGGCATAGCAGATGCTAATCTAAAGCAGTACAAGATATTGGATTAGTATAATCCATTTTTGTAAGTCAGTGTGACTTCTTTTGTAATTGAGCAGTGAGCTCTCGACACTTGGCCTTCCTACATGTGCAAGCCCCTATTGTAGCAATAATATTCTTTTATTGGCCAGTAAGTGAATATTGTGGGTCACAAATCCCACTGACATTTTTCCCACATTGGGTTTCCTCGTTAAAACATTGTGTTATGGTGTGTTTTTCATGTTGTGGTTGTTATTCTTATTTGCTGCATTATTTCTAGTTTACCGGTACATAGTTTTAATATGCCTTTCATGTTATAAGTTAAGAAAATGTTATTACCGGTCAGATACTAATTCACCCCCCCCCTCTCAGTATCTTTGGGAATCCTAACAATTGGTAATAGAGCCTGGTCTTCTATTTTCAGAAGCCTAATAGCTTGAGGAAGATCTTGTCACCGGTAGAGATGGAAAACTTGAGAAAGCAATTAGAAATAGCTCTTTCAGACTATGATGCAAAAAAGGTGAAGAATATCAAACTTGAGGATGATCTGAAGGCTGCTCAGGATATCATTCAAGAACTTCAAGAAAATTACCCTATAGCAAGGAATAAAAGAAGATAACTTTGTGAAAAGATGTAGAAAGATGAAGATGAAAAGGAAACTCTTAATGATCTGGTAAACAAGCTAAGACAAGAAATCAGTACAACAAAGAATGAGTTGCAAGATATGACTATGAGATTCTGTAAAGAAATTGAAGATAGAAAGAAGACCGAAGAAGACTTGGTTAGAAGACTAAATGATGCCAGAAATGAAAACACAAGACTCAGTCATGAAAATGATATGTTGAAGATAGATCTGATGCATACACAAAATAATAGAACTGAACTCATGAGACAGAAAGGAATCTTGGAGAATGAACTCACTGCTGCAAATCAACACAAGGAGAAATTCAAGAAAAGTTCAGAAGAACTTGGTGACATTTTCAAGAATCAGAAACCTAATGGTGATACAAATGGCCTTGGCTTTGCAACTGGTGAAACCTGTGGTACTGCAAACGATCATGATCATAGAAAACCGGTAAGAAAACCTAATGCTTACAAATTCAATGGGAAATGTTTTAACTATAACAAGTATGGTCATAGAGAAAATCAATGTAGATCTAGAAATTATCAAAACACTAATACACCCACCAGTCAATGTTCTAAATGCAACAAAGTTGGTCATAACTTTGAAAATTGCAAAATGAATGTAAGATGTTATGTTTGTGGAAGATTTGGACGCTTATCTAATCAATGCAAAACACATATTGGCATAGGATATGGGAAAGCTATTCAGAAAAACAATGTGACTTGTTATGCTTGTAACAAGATTGGACATATTGTAGATTTTTGTAGAAGCAAGTCCCCACCGACAAATAACAAAGGTCCTAGTTTGAAAGGTAAAGAAAAGGTTTAAGAGGTAAAGGAAGAATTCTCAAAACAATGGATCAGAAAGTCAGATCAGAATGTTGAAGGGAATACCCCTCCACCAGTAGAACAAAGTATCACTCCACCAGTAGGAGACTCTTCATCTAACTAAGGGAAAATCATTTGGGGGTTTAGAAACAAAATAAAAAACATGCTATTATTCCCTTAGTCGATGGTGAGAAGTTGAAATTACTTCTACACTGGCAGATGAGTTAAGTTGTGACTTAACCGATGAGCATTAAATGTGGTAGTTGGAGAAAATAACATTATAAAGTAAGTGTTTTGGCTCCTTTTTCATTCACCAAGCATTCAAACCTTCGAGAGCGCAAAAATTCTCGAGTGAAGGCATCCTTAGCAAAAAAGTGAAGTAGTTCATCAAAGCATTCATCCTAAAGGAAGATTGGGGTATTTATAATCATGACATCTTCATCCACTCCTAAATTTATTGCAAACCCTACTGTTGTTGAGGTTATTAAGTGTAGGTCCCAGAGACAACTGAGAGGGGAGGGGGTGAATCAGTTGTCAAATAAATTCAAACCAAAAACTTATTAACCAACTTAATGCTTAATACCGGTAAGACAGTTAAGTATGCCGGTAAACAATGTTAACAAAAAATTGCTATACTGGTAAGAATTAATGCATGAAACATAAGCACAAAGTCATCCACAACACATGACACCAATATTTATACGTGGAAACCCTGTAAGGGGAAAAACCATGGTGGGAAACCTTACCCACAATTAGATGATACTAGTGCAGATAGTAAGTGTACAAAGAGGGGTCTGCATATGCAGAAAGGCCAATAGCCTAGAGCTCACTGCTCAATCACAAATTGGAGTCACACTGACTATAGTTGGATGGTTAAATCCAATAAGAGTGTACTATATAAAATAGCATCTTCATATGGTAGATTTAGTACTGATGTAATGGTGATATGCTTCTACAAATACTAACTTCACCTTCAAATGATGTCTTCATGTATACCTCTACTTAATCTCACATATACTTTCACACACTCCTTTTTGGCATTCCACACTTGATCTTACAAATAAGATCTTACATTTATACCATACCCTAAGACCAATTTTAGTAGGTTGGCTCTACAAGATATTACAATAAAAACATTTTACAAATAATACAATATCCGGTGCAATAACCGATTGAACATGTCGGCTTAATGCATTTACAACAATAATAAATCATCTCCATAGCATGCCATGGTGATCTAGAAAAGATAAACCTGCAAGTGAGACCCTAGATAACTTGGACCTATTTGCCGATAAAAGTAAATATGCAAATAAGAGTATACCAATGATTATTACTTCAAAATAAAGTGTCCACATGATGTCTTCGATATTACCAACTATCTTCCATGTCATTTTAGGTACTGGTGAACATTATATCCTACCGGTGAACCATATACCAGTAAATGTTGCACAGTTTACTGTTTACCGGTGAATGTTGCTGGATCTCCAAAGTAGGTGTATTTAGTAGGTGTTGACATCAATGACAAAACCATACCAAAATACCAACAATATCCCCCTTTGGCATTGATGGCAACACAAGATGGAAAAACCATCAAAGTGCCAAAACAGAAATGCCAAGTACAAAAACCAACAATCTCCATTTCTCTGCCTGGAAGTAACATGTGTTTATTCAAAGATTTATTTTCAATACCAATCTCTCATACCAATCTCTCCTAAAAAAGATAATGCATTTTTCCATATATCTCTCCCCATTTGACATCAAATGCCAAAGTCACAAAAAGTCAAGTTCATACAAAATACCAACCAATTCAATATACCAACTACTCCCCCTGAGAAGTAGCTTCCTCATCAAATATCGGAATAAAAGATTTGTCCATTTAATTCTGTCGGTTGATGACAATCATCAACTGTCTAAGTCTCTACCGGTGGAGGTAAGACTTTGAGTTGATCTCTGAGATACTCAAAAGTTTCCTTAGGCAAAGGTTTTGTGAAAATATCTGCAAGTTGTTCTTTAGTATTCACATAAACTAGTTTTATCTCCTTTTCTTCAACTTTTTCCCTTAGAAAATTCAGTTTGATAGAAACATGTTTTGTTTTAGAATGTAATGCTGGATTCTTAGATATATCAATTGCTAGAGTGTTATCACAATATATAGTAATAGGTTCCTTGCATTTTACCTTTATGTCTTTCAACATTTGCTTAAGCCAAAGTACCTATGTACAGTTTGTTGCTGCTGCAACATATTCTGATTCTGTTGTTGATAAAGATGTACAACTCTGTTTCTTACTTAACCAAGAAATTAATCTCTTTCCAAGAAAGAATGCTCCTCCAGTGGTGCTTTTTTTATCATCCACATCTCCTACCCAATTTGCATCTGTGTATGCATATAAATCAAAATTTTCATCTTTAGGATACCATAATCCAAGATTTGTTGTGCCTTGTAAGTACCAGAAAATCCTTTTTACTGCTGATTCATGATTTTCCCTAGGATTACTCTAAAATCTAGAAACTATACATACTGTATTCATAATATCAGGTCTGGTTTGTGTCAAATATAGTAAACCTCCTATCATAGATTTGTATCTAGTTGGATTAATAGGTGTAGATTCATCCCTTTGAGATAATTTGTCATTTGTAGTCATAGGTGTGCTTACCTGTTTAGAGTTTTCCATCCCAAATTTCTTAAGTAGTTCTTTCAAGTACTTAGATTGACTAAAAAATATGCCTTTATCAGTCTGTAAAATCTGCAATCCTAAAAAGAATTTTATTTCTCCTATCATAGACATTTCAAATTCATGCTTCATTTCAAGAGAAAATTCTTTGCATAATTCATCTTCTCCTCCAAAGATTATATCATCAACAAAGACTTCAATAATCAAGATGTCATCATTAGTTACTTTGTAATATAAATTGCTATTTGCATTTCCTTTAGTAAAACCAATCTTTAAAAGATACTTATCCAATCTTGCATACCAAGCTCTTGGAGCTTGTTTTAATCCATATAGAGCTTTTCTTAATCTGCAAACCATATCATTGTCATTTGTCAAGGAAAATCCATCAGGTTGTTCAATATAGACTTCCTCTTCAAGATCTCCATTCAAAAATGCACATTTAATATCTATTTGATAAACTTTGTAATCCTTGTGAGCTGCAAAGGCCAAGAATAATCTAATTGCCTCAATTCTGGCTACCAGTGCAAAGGTTTCATTGTAATCAACTCCTTCTTTCTAAGAATATCCCTTACACACTAGTCTTGCTTTATTTTTGACAACCTTACCATCTTCATTGAGTTTGTTTCTAAATACCCATTTGGTTCCAATTACATTTTTATTTTTAGGCTGGGGAACTAATGTCCAAGTATTATTTTTCTCAATTTGTCCTAATTCTTCTTTCATAGCTTTAATCCAAAATTTATCTTCATATGCCTCATTGATAGATAATGGTTCAATTTGAGAAATAAGACATACCTCTTCATTTGCCAATCTTCCTCTTGTCATGACTCCTTTAAATTTGCTTCCAATTATCTGATCTTTAGAATGATCCAGTGTTACATACCGGGGTGTCTTAGTCTGTTGTTGTCCTTCATCTACTATGGAATCTTCTGATGATACCAGAGTAACTGGATCATCATTCTATACCGGTGGATTTATTGTAGGTTCATTTGTCATAATTTCTGTTACTGGTTCAAAGTCTATATACCTTGAAGTTCCTCTGAATTGTTCATCAATCTTTACATTTGTACTCTCAACAATTTTCTGTAATTTTTTATTAAAACATCCATATGCTTTACTCTTCGATGAATAACCAAGAAATATTCCTTCATCACTTCTAGGATCAAACTTGCCAATATACTCATCTCTTCTAATATAACATTTACTTCCAAAAATTTTGAAATACTTAAGAGTAGGAGTATTACCAAACCATAGTTCATAAGGGGTCTTACTAGTTTCACCTTTGATGTGAACTTTGTTGAATGTATAGACAGCAGTGCTTACTGCCTCTGTCCAGTACACATGCGGTAGATTTTCTTCTGATAACATACTTCTTGCTGCATCCAAAATAGTTATGTTTTTCCTTGCAACAACTCCATTCTGTTGTGGTGTTCGAGGTGCTGATAATTGTCTTTTGATTCCATTTACTTCATAGAATGTATTAAAATCTCTAGATGTGAATTCTCCTCCTTGATCTGATCTTAAACATTTAATTTTCTTACTAGTTTCATTTTCAACCATTTCTTTGAATAGTTTGAACTTCCCAAGTGCTTCTGATTTTTCTCTGAGAAAAGTAACCCAACACATTCTAGAATAATCATCAATAATTAGCATGAAATATCTATCACCTTGTAAGCTTTTAGTTCTAGTTGGACCACATAAATCAATGTGAATTAAATCAAGAGCATTATTGGATTTTTCTAGAATACTTTTGAAAATAGCTCTAACTTGTTTTCCAAATTGACATTCCTTGCAAATTATATTCTAAGGTTTCACAATTTTAGGTAGATCTCTAACTACCTTAGAAGTACTGATTTTTACCATGCAATCAAAATTTACATGACATAGTCTTTTATGCCATAACCAACTTTCATCTATATGTGCAATTAAGCATGCCTTTTCATTGTTATTCAAATGAAAGATATTACCTCTAGTGTGATTACTGGTTGCAATTTCCAAACCAGTTCTATTCATGATTTTGCATTTTCCATTTTTAAATTGTAACTGAAAACCTTTCTCAACTAATTGAACAACACTTAAAAGATTATGTTTTAATCCTTCAACATAGTAGACATTGTCAGTGTTATGTTTACCATCAAGAGATATTGAACCCTTACCTTTGATTGAACAGGCTTTGTCATCTCCGAATCTTACTAAACCTCCATTGTATTCTTGAAAGTTCAAGAATTTACCTTTGTCTCTAGTCATGTGATGTGAGCATCCTGAGTCAATAATCCATTCATCCTTTGGTTCAACTTTAGCTGCTAGGGCTTGTTCTACCAGTTGAGTAATAGGTACTGGTTGATCTTCTATTATAGAAACAAAGACCCATCCGTTGTCTGCTGGATCCTCATTAGAATCATCAGTCACACCTTCATCAACAATGTAACAAGATTTATCTTTGTTTTTCTTAAATCTATATCTCTGATATTCAAGATTAGGTTTGTATGTCCTTCTAGCTTCTTCTCTTAGTCTAGCATGTTTATCAGGGCATCTTGAAGCCATATGACCAATCTTATTGTAGTTAAAACATTTAAAGGGTGCTTTACCTTCATACTTACTTCCAATTGGACCTTTTGGCATTTTTCTTCCAAATAGTGCTTCAAGTTCTTCAAGCTCTTCATTCTGCTTCCTAGTTTCTTCAAGTTCTCTTGCATAAAAGGCTCTCCAGTCTGATTTGTCAAAGGATGGAGCAGATGATGTTGATGCTTTGAAGGCCAAATCAGTTTTTATAGTAGTAACAGGACCAAATTCCTCAATTTCAAAAGCTGAAAGTTTTCCAATCAATGTATCCCTAGTTACTGATGTATTAGGCATTGTTCTCAACTCATTTATAGCAGTAACCTTCATTTTATATGCTGGTGGCAAACCTCTTAATATTTTTGAAACAATCTCATCTTCACTCAAGGTTCCTCCACAACATTTGATACCCAAAACAATTTCATTTACTCTTTCCATAAAAGCAGAAATCCTTTCATCTTCTTCCATTTTCAGATGTTCATACCTGACTCGGAAGCTTTCAAGTTTTGCAATTTTGACTGTGGAATCCCCTTCATTCAGTGTTTCCAAATGATCCCAAATAGCTTTTGCAGTGGATCTATCTAATAATGTGCTCAAGAGTGCTTCTCTAGCTTTGCAATCATTTTCTTCATCTTTGGCTAAAGTAGTAGGAGCAGTCTGACCAGGTACAATAGCAGTATAACCATTCTTAGTAACTTCCTAGATGTCTTTACCATTGCAATTCAGATGTGTCGCCATTCTAATTTTCCATATCCCATAGTTGGTTCCATCAAGTTTAGGACTATCCTTTCTGAAATAATTAGTAGACATTGGATCTCCTCAAGTTGTTAAACTTCTACAAAAGGAGGACTAGGCTCTGATACCAATTGTAGTTCCCAGAGACAACTGAGAGGGGGGGTGTGAATCAGTTGTCAAATAAATTCAAACCAAAAACTTATTAACCAACTTAATCCTTAATACCAGTAAGACAGTTAAGTATGCCGGTAAACAATGTTAACAGAAAATTGCTATAGCAGTAAGAATTAATGCATCAAACATAAGCACAAAGTCATCCACAACACATGACACCAATATTTGTACGTGGAAACCCTGTAAGGGGAAAAACCACGGTGGGAAACCTTACCCACAATCAGATGATACTACTATAGATAGTAAGTGTACAAAGAGGGGTCTGCACATGCAGAAAGGCCAACAGCCTAGAGCTCACTACTCAATCACAAATGGGAGTCACATTGACTATAGTTGGATGGTTAAATCCAATAAGAATGTACTGTACAAAATAGCATCTTCATATGCTGGATTTAGTACTGGTGTAATGCTGATATGCTTCTACAAATACCTAACTTCACCTTCAAATGATGTCTTTGTGTATACCTCTGCTTAATCTCGCATATAGTTTCACACAATCTTTTTTCGCATTCCACACTTGATCTTACAAATAAGATCTTACATTTATACCATACCATAAGACCAATTTTAGTAGGTTAGCTCTACAAGATATTACAATAAAAACATTTTACAAATAATAAAATATCTGATGCAATAACTGATTGAACATGTCGGCTTAATGCATTTACAACAATAATAAATCATCTCCATAGCATGCCATGCTGATCTGGAAAAGATAAACCTTGTCGGTGAAACCCTAGATAACCTGGACCTATTTGCCGCTAAAAGAAAATATGCAAATAAGAGTTTACCAATGATTATTACTTCAAAATAAAGTGTCCACATGATGTCTTTGATATTACCAAGTGTCTTCCATGTCATTTCAGGTACCGGTGAACATTATATCCTGCCGGTGAACCATATACCAGTAAATGTTGCACAGTTTACTATTTGCCGGTGAATATTGCTGGATCTTCAAAGTAGGTGTATTTAGTAGGTGTTGACATCAATGACAAAACCATACCAAAATACCAACATTAAGCACCCTAGACCCATTTTCAAACTGGTTCCTGAAATAGCAAAGAAAGATGATAGCATAGGTGCATTTTGTCAAATTCCTAAGGGAGTGGTATATGCTGAAGACCCTAGGATGTATATACATTGTCATATAGAGTAATTAGGTGATGATGAGATCAAAAACATATATAGGATTGTGATATGTGATGAATATGGAAATATCAAGCTAGAACATAAGATAGTGGAAACCCTAGGTTTTACTGAAATCCTTAGTGTCTCAGATTTTCGCAAGGATATTATAAGGATTGTGCTAAGAAGAGTTCATGGTGAATTATTTTGGTTGGATACAATTCATAAAATCACAAAGGAAGTCATTAAGGCAGTAACAGGGTTACCTTCCACTAGTAGAAGACCTGACAAAATGAAGAGAGTCTCAAATGACATAGTGATGTATTTAACCAGTGCAACATTTGACAAAAGGTCTTTAAGGGTAAACGATGTAAAGGACATGAATGTCTGATTTATCAGTATGATCTTAGGTTATAAAGATACACATGCAAATAGGTTGAGCTTAGTTTCTATCCTATGTATTAAGAGTGCTTATGACATGGTTAATGATAATGCAGGAATAGATGTATGTGAATGTCAAAGATGAAATGATAGACAACCTGGGGAAAATTAAAGGAGATAAGAAAGGAACATTCAAATTTGGAAATTTACTTGTTTCTCAAATGTTGTACATAACTAAACAGGTACCCGTTGTTGGTGCAAGAGATTTTGGTTTTGACATTCCGGTAGGAAAACAACTGTTGGATCTATTGATCAACATGGGAGAAAACATGGAGAAAAACTTAAATGAACACTTTCAAGCATTAAAGGCTCGAATGAAAACCAGAATAAGACTGTCACAAGCTATTGTGGACAAATATCAGAAAGAAAATTGTTTTATAATCAAAAAGGATGAAATATGGATGGAGGCAGTTGTCCCTAGAACTATCTGGGTAACTGAAATGGGCTATGAGATAGATGACAATATTATTGAAACTTATGCAAAAGCCCTCCTTGAAGCACCCAAGGAACCCACTGAGAAAGTTTTTGGAAATGCTGAAACAATAGAGAGTGGAATTTATTCTAGAAAAAGGGTTAAGAAAGTTGAAGCAACAATAAGAAAAGGAACTTGATAGGCTAAAGCAATTAAAGAAGATGTTTTGAAGCAAACTAGTATAAAGGAAAGTGAGCTAGAAGGATTTCAACTGGAAGCTTATGTTTCACCAGTTGGAACTTTTTCTGAGAGTGATATGCCAGCAGTATTTAAAAGGGTAGAAAGGAAAAGAAAATCCTCACCAGTACCCTCACCTGCACCCAGGAGAACCAAACAAAAACAACATGTAGCTAGGCCTTTGGTAAAGAAAATGATGCCAAAGAAAAAGAAGGCAAAAAAAAATATTGCTCCATTGGATAAACTCTTGAGTGAAATCACTAAGGATGGTAAACTGAAGAACATCAACAAAATATACAACACACTATCAGCAAATGACAAGGAAAGCATAGAGAATAGTGTAATTTTACACTTAAAGATTTATAAGAAAATTTTGATGCAAGTTGTTGATGAAATACCAAATGATCTATATAGGAGATTAGAAGCTAGAAGGTTAGCCATCGTTCAGCTAGACAAGAAAATCAAGATTGAAAAATTACTTGTAGTACATCCAATCAACTCACCTGATGAAATAGATAAACTAATCAGTGAAGCAAACCAAACAGTATTCTCCACTGCTCACTGACATGTAGCACTGATGGCAGGTGGAGTAAATGAAGTCTTTGAGGAAACAACAGATGCATGGGATATATTCTTTATGGGAAAAAAAAATAGGAAGAATTACTTAGACCAAAGACTATTAAAGTATATCAAAAGGACATGGATAAGGGGAAAGGTAAGGTAGGTGGTCCTCCAAGCCTGGAAATAACTAATAATGTACCCCCACCTTCTTTAGATAATTAAATGGTAGATACTACTGAGAGTCAACTAGCCACAGAGAGTATGGAGACTTCACTATAGGATACTAATCTTGAGTCTAAAGTTTTGTATACTGTAAATATAAACACTCAAGAAGTAAATGTTGTGGTTGACAAAGAAACCACTGAGGACAAGAGGACAAATGTGACTATTGAGTCATCGACTGCAGAAGTTGCGATAAGCATAGAAAAACCAACAGAGCAACCGATAGAGGATACCACTGAGAAACTGGTAGATACAACTGAAAAACCATTAGAAGAACCGACTAAGGAAAGTAGAGAGGTACAAACAGAGACTACATCTGAGAAACCGACAGTTGAAAGCTCAGAGAAACCTTCTGAGATACAGATAGAAAAACCAAAACAGGTACAGGTTGAAGCACAGGTTCAAACAAAAATAGTGCCACCGACCAAAACTGAAAAGCCTAAACCTTTGTTTGTAGAAATGCAAACACAGACTGACCTACCAGAGGTCGAATCAAGTAAGGTGATTACTACAACTAGTAGCATGGCTATTGTGAAGGTTGTTGGACAGACATCTGGTACTTCTATGGCAAAATTCAGACCTACAAATGTAATAGAGGTCTTATTGGAATTCAATAAAGAAGATCACAGAGTGCAATGCACAAGCCTATAAGGCTATTGATGATACAATTCCCATTCCTAAACTGATAGCACCAAAGTGTATTGTAGACAATAAATATTCTTTAGGTCAACTAGACACATTATCTAAGTTCATCACTAACAACATATTGACTGTTGATCAAATAAATGAGGATACATTCAAGGAAAGAATAATTAAAGAAAAAGAGAAATTCTTTGAGGAAATTATGAAGAAGAAAAAATAGAAAATGGAAACCCTATTACCAGAACTTGGAGAGATAATTCTTGACTTCAAGAAACTGTATAGAGATTCTTGTAAGACAAACATTCTAACAAAGGATCTAGACAAGGAAATCAACAAAGAACAAGATAAGATTAACAATATTGCTGACAATCTGATAGGTACATCGGATTCATTTTTGGAGATAGAGAAGAACATTATAGAGCAAGAAGAGAAAATCAAGCAGTTTGAGAAGGACAAAGAGAGAATAAAGGATAAAGCAAAGGACTTAAAATGTAGACTTGGTCCAAAACTAGATTACCCCATTTCTTTGAGAAAAGAAATATCTGAGGCTGTAGTTCCTGGACTAAAGACACCAGAATAGAAAATGCACATACTCACTGATACAGTGCAGATAACTCAAGAGGCACTAAAAGACAACAAATCATTTAGTAATGGTTTAAATCTGATTTTGACAGATATTGTTAAGATTGTAACCCACCGGTTACAAGAATCCAGGCAAGACTCTACTGACAGCGAATGACAACCTTTGTCATTGATGTCAAAGGAGGAGTAGTGTGATGAGAAAAATGATCAGAAGGAAGTAGAGATTGTCTGCTCAGGGGGAGCACACATTTTTGGACATAAAGTTTTTGGCAAGATTTTTTTTGGACTTCAATTTTTGGATACATTCTTGAATTTTTCTCATGAGTGTTGTCATCAATGCCAAAGGGGGAGATTGTTGGCAAATGCACACTCTAATGAGATATTGTAGGTGATTGCAGGTATTGTCATTGATGGCAACCTTACAATCATGTGATACTAGTAGGCAGACACCGACACCGACACCAACAGACTCTACACTGACATACAGAACATCGACACCCTGGCCGATAACAATTTTGTATTAATGTATTTTGTAATTAATTGTGAAATCTTTTGTAAGCCGACATGGAGGATTGTAATATGACTCATATATGTATTAGATCATTGTAGATCATTTTGTAAGAGGTATGATGTGAAATATGAATAGAAGGTAGCAGACCTATTATGTGAATTATTGGATAAGGGTTTATGTATGTGGCAGAGCTTAAACTGGTATTGAATCTGGACTAGCAGATGCTAATCTGAAGCAGTACAAGACATTGGATTAGTATAATCCATTTTTGTACGTCAGTGTGACTTCTTTTGTAATTGAGTAGTGAGCTCTAAGCACTTGGCCTTCCTACATGTGCAGGCCCCTATTGTAGCAATAATATTCTCTTATGGCCAGTAAGTGAATATTGTGGGTCAAAAATCCCACAGAGGTTTTTCCCACACCGGGTTTCCTCATTAAAACATTGTGTTATGGTGTGTTTTTCATTTTTTGGTTGTTATTCTTATTTGCTATATTATTTTTGGTTTACTGGTACACAGTTTTAATATGCCTTTCATGTTATAAGTTAAGAAAATATTATTACCAGTCAGATACTGATTCACCCCCCCTCTTAGTATCTTTGGGAATCCTAACAATTTCCACTCATATAACCCCTCATTGGTTTTAAAAGCTATTTTACATTCATCCCCTGGGCTTATTCTAATCTGATGGTATCCACTCTTTAGATCCATTTTGGTGAAATATTTTCCACTCCCCAAGCAATCAAGTAAATCCTCTATCCTAGGGATTTGGAACCTATACCTTATAGCTATCTTGTTGATGGCCCTTGAGTCTATGCATAGCCTCCAAGTTCCTTCTTTCTTGGGTGCAAGGACAATAGGAACTGCACATGGGCTTAGAATTTTGCCAATTAACCCTGATTCTAGCAACTCCTCAATTTGTCTTGCCATCTTTGCATTCTGATATGGGTAAGTTTGTATGTTGCCTTATTTTGTAGGGTAGATCTAGGGATCAGATCTATGCAATGACTTATGTCTCTCACCAGTGGCAGGGATCTTGTCATTTCATCTGAGATGATGCCTCTATACTTGTCAAGTAACTATTTAATTGCAGGGTCTATGTGCCTCTGTCCTTCTTCTTTCTCTGCAAACTACTCCTTCTTTGTTACCTTGGACTTGGGAATGAGGGCATAGCAAACTGCATCCTTCTCTACAATCTCCTTCATGAACTACTTTCCCTCTACCAACAACACTTTGGCCTTATTTCCCTTCTATTCTATCTCATTCTCCATCAGGGGTAAAAGTTCTATCACTTTACCATCTTTGGTGATTGAGTAGGTGTTTCTAACCCCATCCTTATAAGCCTTCAAATGAAACTTCTAGGGTCTCCCAAACAAGAGACGACATGCATCAATATTGTCTATATCAAATAGCAATCTATCCTTGTATGATCCAATCTGAAACTCTACCCAAGCCTACTCTTCTACCAGTGCTTGCTAACCTTGGGTGAGCCATGAGACCTTGTAGGGGTAAGGATATGGAAACCTTCTCAATTTAAGCTTCTCAACCATTTCAAGTGACACAAAATTTTGAGTAGACCCAAAGTCTATCAAGACCTTGCACACCTTTCCTCCTACCTTGTAGGTAGTTTTGAAAAGAGACTTTCTTTGTGGGAGCTCCTTTTTAGGTACCTTCATGGTGGTTACTGCTCTCCTCATCATCAGAGCCTCTCCTCTTTTAGGGTAGCCATAGTTATCAGGAGCATTGACACTTTGATAGGTGTTTGCACTTGCCACACTTTGACAATCAGATTCATGCACCAAGTTGCTCCTCCTTTCTCCCATGGAGTGTGTAGCTTTCTTCAGACACCTATTGGCCATGTACCCCTATTGGTTGCAATTGTATTATATAGGAGGTCCTCTACCTTGGGATCTTCTTCTAGAGAATAGCCTTCTACCCTTAAAGTTCCCTTTTTGATTGTAGCCTCCTCCTTGGTTATAATTGCTCTCTTCTCTGGTGTCTTCTTGAATAGACTCACCTTGGTATCCAAAACCATTTGCTCTACCTCTGAAAGGGCCTCTTCCCCCTCTTTGTTGTCTCCCTTTGCCTCTACTATTTTGTTCCAGCCTTCTCTTTAGCTTCTCCTCCCCCTTAAGTGCCAACTAAAAATATTTTTGGACTATCTTTGGGGTGTGGAGGTTTAAATCTTCTTGGATGGCAAATCTCAGTCCATTGAGGTATCTTGCCACCTTCTCATCTTCACTCTCCTTTACCTTGGTCTTCACACACAACTTCATGAACTCCTCTATGTAGGAACTCATGTCCATCTCCTTTTGCTTCAAGTTCTATCTTCTCTTATGCAATTAGACATTATATTCCACTAAAACATAGGCTTCCTTCACCGAAGCCATCATCTTCTTCCAAGTAGCCAATTTTCTCTTTTCCTCTTTCACCCTCTCATCTTAGATGAAAGTCCACCAAGTTAGTGCAAGCCCTTTCATTTTGGATTGGGCCATCTTCACCCTTTGGTGATCTGGTATGTCTTCCCTCTCAAAGAAATTGTCCAAGGAGTCTATCCACTCCATCACTGTATCAAGCTCCATCTTTCTTGCAAACACTAGAAAATCCAACTTCACATCCATTGTTCTTCTTTCCATGGACTTGAGGACACTCATGAGGGGTCTCTAGTCTATAGAAACCTCTAGTTCTTCCTACCTAGGGATCTCCTCTTCATCCCCTTCTTCATCTCCTCCAGAGTCTCTTTCTCCCCTCTCCACTTTTCCCTTCAATTGGTCCATTTCATTTCTCAAGGCCTAATTCTCAACCTTGACTACTCTGCTCTCTGCCATCTACTTCTTCACCAAGACAACCAACACAGCATTGGTCATCCTTGATGGGATATCTTGGGATCCCTCTTCGGCTGACATCTTGTCTTCTTCTTTGGTCCAAAGTATACTCCTAAGCTCTGATACCACTTGATGCAAAGGCCTTCTTACACCTAAGGATAGGTCCCAAGAGGTTCAATTTTATCCCTTCAAAATGGTAACAAGGATCCTACAAGAAGGACTCCACACCTTAAGGTTTAAACTACTCACACTCCTCTAGACTGGCACCTACTCAAGATGAGTAAATAGATTCAAAATGCCTTGGATTTGGTCCACTCATGAAATCTAATAACCGTTCCAAGCATTGGTTTTAGGCTTTGGCATCAATGCCTTATACTTCCTTTGGAAACCTACCCCCTAGGCTAGTAGCCCTATCTAGCGGGTATTTCACCCTTAACTCTACAAGATTGCACACAACTTGAAAAACTACCTACCATTCTAGATACCCTTTAAGTAGTTACACTCATCCCCAAAAGGGATTGGGAAGATCTGCAACCTAAAGGTTTGAACCCCTTAGAAGCCTAGAGGCCTAATTAGGGCTATTAGGCCTAATTTACAAAGCAACACCGATTTTTAGATTTCCAATTGCAAAGACAACTTCAAGAGCCTATGGCATATGGTAAATAACCTATAATTCTATGGTTGCACACTTGGAATTCACTGTTACAAGATTTTAGGGTGAGTATCCTAATTTTGTCTAAGGTAGTCACATAGAGATGCGTACCTAGTTTTGCATTATACTCTCCACAACCAATCCTTCCATACAAAAATCCATGAAAACCTTAATTTAGACTAACCAATCCTACCCTCCACCAAAGGAAATAACTTCTATAGGTAGGAGGTGGAAGATATGACCATTTTTAGTTAAAACCCTAGGCAAACCCTTACTTTCCAGGTTACAGTCAGCAAATTGAAGGGTTCTCCCTACTCACAAAAGATTAAATCCTCAGACCACCACCAAAAAAAAGGTAATTCAACCCTCCATCTACTCCATGAATATTTTTGTTAGAACCAATCCATAAATAACATACAACCATTGCAAACTTAGATTTTCTGGGAAATAAAATAGTTTTCAGTATTTTATTGCTTTCCAACTTCAATCCACATTAAATCTCTCCTTGGGAATTGTGTCCACAAAGATTATATTTGTGAGATTTTGCCAAGATCAAGAGGCAATGGAAAGCACAAATAAGAGATACAAAATAGTTGATAGGAATAAATTGTATTCTATCAAGATGCAAAATATGATCAATTGGTTCATTACAAGATATAGATTGATTGCACATGATTGTCTATACAAACAATGTAGATGAGCCTACTTATATAGGCAAGGCTAATGGATATGTGAGCACACAAACATGACATGTGGCTCAATAAGAAACAAGGGTAGGTAGGAAATAGCTGTGGGTACGTAGGAGAAACAATATAATATTCCACATGAGGTGGAATGTAACAATAAGATAAGATCAACACCATAAAAGGTGGAAATTCTCCTACACACACTATTCCAATGTGGGACAAACACCCAAGTGTCTAATACCCAAACTACTATTAAATGCATGTACCTAAGTAAACTTAAGTAAAGTGTAATAATATCCAAGATGAATAATTATTTACACCAACACCCCCCCTTAAGTGAATCTTAGGGGAATGCACTAATGTCTACAATGCAACTAAGCAATGCAAAATGGGTCCCGGCTATGAGGCCATGTTAGGTACCCATAAACAAATACAAATGCAATCTCCCATAAAGTGGGGAAAGAGAGAAAAACCCAATGGGAAAAACCCTCCCCCAAAAGAGAGATGATGAAAGCACACAATGCTCTCAATGATGAATGAGAAGAACAAAAAATATGTCCCCCCCATAAGAGAGAAGAAGAGACCATGAATCTCCCCCTCAATGTCGAATCTCCTGCAAAGATGGTCCAATGATGATGACCAAAATACCTCCCCATAAGGAAGAAAGAGAGCCAATGCTGCACCAATAATGTAAAAGTGTGACAAAACCAGGTACCAAGTCGATGATGATGAATCACTAGCTACACGAAAATGAGGATCAGGCATTGAGACAACCTACTGCGAGCATCATCTGGATACTCAAAAATGGTAGAAATATTGGTACAATCCAAGTCTCATGGGAGTCATGCACAAATGTGTACAATCTAAGTCTCAACTGAAGCCATGCACCAAGTCTCACAAGATATTCCTAATCTATGTATACAAGAGGATTACATCAAATAATCAACAATGACAAGATACAAAGAGGTGTGGCACTTTATGATAGTGCGAGTACAACATTGCTCATGCAAGAGCATACAACATGATAGTGCAAATCTGGAAAGATGAAGATGATGCCACCAAGAAGCCCTGTAGAATACTGTAGAAAAAGATGCCTCCGATTGGGATGTGGCCAAGGGATATAAAGGAGCAAATCAACCCCATCCTTGACTGCTGGTTGGAAGCACTGCAAGACAGGTGTGAAGTGACAAGAAAAAAAAGTGTTCCCAATTTGACTTATTAAATGATGTTTGTGTTTTTAAAAGATTTTAAAAATCTAGAAAAAACAATTTATTATGCCCATGCAAAAAAAAACTTTATTAAAAAATAAAGATAAAAAAGTTTATTTTTTTGTTATTAAAAAAACCTTATTTAACTAAATAAGAAAAAAAAGGAATTTTTTTTTTATTATCAAAAAAAGATTTTAAAAAAAATTGGCAAAATTATTGGGTATCTCCCCACACATGGGGAGGGCCCCGCAGTGTACTGCGGAACCACCGCAGGTACACTATGGGGCTGTAGTGTACTGCGAACACTCGTAGGTACACTATGGGGCCCTAGAGTCTACGGTTACTCACAGTGACTGTGGGGCCACAGGTACACTACAGTTACCCACAGTGCTTGCGGGTCTGCAGGTACACTGTAGTGTACCCGCAGTGCCTACGGTGACCCCCCAATTTTTATTTTTTTTTAGCCCTTAAAAAGAATGAAAACCAAAAACAACTACCTGCGGGGCTGTAGGTACAGTGCGGTTACCCACAGTGCACCTTATTATTATTTTTTTCACCCTTAAAAAAAAATGAAAAAACCAAAAACAACGCCCCCCTTAAAAAAAAAAATTTATTTATTTTTGATTTTTTGAAAAAATTAAAAAACGGAAAAAATAAAATAAAAAAATTCAAACTTGTACCTGCAAGTCCGTATGGTGGGCTAGGGGGGGGAGATTTTTTCAACTCGGAGTGATGGAGGTTGATTTCAATGAATTGACAATCGATCTTAGGGTTTTTGGGCCTTCTGAGCACAATGGCGATGACGGATTTAACCAAAAATGCTCCAAAATTGCAAATTGGTGTTGGGACAAGTCACCACGCCCCACCTTCGAACAACTCTAGATTTGGCCTCGGATGTCGGATTTGGACGAAATAAAAGACAATTATTAATTGCTCGAACCTCCTCAATCCAACAGTGACCTCAAATTTGACCTAGTAAGCTCCAAAATGCAAACCCAAAATTTCTCTCAATTGGCAAACCAATGGCACTCTAATGGCTTTGATACCATGTGAGATTTTGCCAAGATCAAGAGGCAATGGAAAGCAAAAATAAGGGAGACAAAATAGATGATAGGAATAAACTGTATTCTATAAAGATGCAAAATATGATCAACTGGTTCATTACAAGATATAGATTGATTGCCCGTGATTGTCCGTACAAACAATGTAGATGAGCCTGCTTATATAGGCAAGGCTAATGGATATGTGAGCACACAAACATGACATGTGGCTCAATAAGAAACAAGGGTAGGTAGGAAATAGGTGTGGGTAGGTAGGAGAAATAATATAGTATTCCACATGAGGTGGAATGTAACAACAAGATAAGATCAACACCATAAAAGGTGGAAATTCACCTACACACACTATCCTAATGTGGCACAAACACCCAAGTGTCTCATACCCAAACTACTATGAGATGCATCTCCTAAGTAAACTTAAGTAAAGTGTAATAATATCCAAGACGAATAATTATTTACACCGACAATATTCTTCCCCAATGGTTGCCAACCAAATTTTGAAGAGGTTGGAGCTGTTGAGAGGCTTACAACAACCAAAAGAGGAAAAGTTGCACTTTTGCTTGCAAAAGTTTCTTTTTCAAAAGTTGCACTTTTTGACAAAGTTGTCAATTCACACCAATTTAGGATCAACACAACTTGGATCAACCAAATATCACCTACACACCCTAAAATCCTATCAAACATCAAAAGAAACATCAATCTACCCCTTATACACCAAATTGTTCAAATTGTCTTATCAAGTTGCCTAATTTGTGACAATGGTTTACATGGTGGGGTCCTTATTGCATACATGAAAAGTTCACAAACAAAAGATATTCAAAATGATCCTAAGATCCTAATCTTCATCATCATATCCATGATTGGCCTATTGAGGAGGTTCTCCTATATGAAACACCCTTTGCAAATAATTTGCTGATCAGATGCAGTCAAAATTTGAGATGTGAATGTTTGGTGAATTGACATACTTTCTTGGTTTGTAGATATTATAGAAAGATGAGGGAATCTTTAGCTCACAAATCAAGTATGCAAAGGATATGTTGAAGAAATTTCAATTTCAAGATTGCAAATCAATAAGTGCCCCCATGGTGATTGGAAGTAAATTAAGCTAGAATGAGGAATCACCGGTGGTGGATCAGACATTGTATAGATCCATGATAGGTATTCTATTGTATCTAACTGCTTCTAGACTAGATATAGTACAAGCAGTGTGCATGGTGGTGATATTTCAAGCTGCACCTAAACAATCACATATGAATGCTATAAACAAAATATTTAGGTACCTCCAAGGAACACTAAGTTATGGATTGTGGTACCATAAACAAGGGAAATTCATTTTTGAAGCATACACTGATGTTGATTTGGCAGGTTGCATTGATTACCAGAAGAGCACAAGTGGTGGTGCATTCTTCCTAGGTGACCGGTTGGTCTCATGGTATAGCAAGAAGTAAGATTTTGTCTCCCTATCAACTATTGAAGTAGAATACATTGCTGCTGCTACATGCTCCTCTCAGGTGCTTTGGATGAAGAAAACCCTCAAAAATATATTTGTGGACATTACTGATTCTATTCTCATTCGGTGTGATAATTTGAGTGCCATATCAAAGAATTTGGTGGTGCATTTTAGGACAAAGCACATTGCTATCAAGTATCATTTTCTCAGAGAGAAGGTTGAAGGATAGGAAGTAAGGATGGATTATGTCCCTACTGGAGAACAAGTACATTTTTTTTCACTAAACTATTATCGGTAAACACTTTTGAGTACCTAAGACACAAGTTGGGAGTTGTGCCAAGTGCCTTATGCACTTAAGAAAGGAAGGATTTATATGGTTTAAAAGGAATTCATAGCAGCATCTATAACTCTTGAACCACATCTCAATACAAGATGCAATCATTGGTAGAAACCTAAGGAGGAGCTAGGTATGGATCAAAGGGGGAGTGTACAGTAACCTTTGTCATTTTGTCAAAGGTGGAGAAATCTGCCAGTATGAAGTGTCTTGTAGTAATTTGACATCAATGCCAAAGGGGGAGATTGTTGGCATTATTGGAATTAAGTTTTCATTGATGTCAAACTAGTTTGGTAGGGTCACCGGTAAGTAAGAAGTAGTGATTGGTATAAGAAGAGAAATACATATGATGGAAAATGCACATATGAATAAGAAGACAAAAGGAAGTCTATCAATACACATGAGTTGTATCTTCTACCGATTATCAAGCTTATTGGTAGGAAACAAATTGGGATGAAGGTTGTTTGTTTGTTATGAAGGTACAACACTCAATGAGTAGAATAGAGAGGATGTGCTGCTAGTAGAGAGGATGTTTGATTGTCATATTGGTAAGGTGAACTAAGTCGGTAGTCAGCCATGGTCGACAAAGAATGTCAAACCAACTTAGTAATCCAAGCACAGGTAGATGTTTCTGAGTATGACAACTAGATGTCAGGTGAAGGTATTGCACAGGTCGGTGGACTGTGCATCGACGTAACAAATCAGCAATTGGGTCATCTTTTATGAAGAACCTGCAAGTCATGGAGGATGCGAGAGGATTGAGGCTCAAGGAAGGAAAGATGGCAAAGTGACTGAAATGATCTTACAAGTAGATTTGATCTTTGTACCCTTTTGATGAAGGAAACAAAAAAGCCATTAATGGTGTATGATAGAGAAAATAAGAAAAACATGGTGCAAACCTCCAGATTTAGAAAACACACATTAGAATGCAAATCTTTGCTAGTATTGATCGATGTCATGAAAATCATATCCCTATAAAAGAAGATGGAATCGAATATGATTGGGTTTGAGTTGGAGAAGGCAAAGCCTAATATGGTATTAATGAATAGGATTTTAGGCAGGAATCCAAGATGATAAATAGATGAGCTCGAAATAGAAAATGGAGATGCTTGATGTGAAGAAGGAGAGTGAAGTGAGTTTGAGCATAGAGAAGGATCGTCTTCCTTATAATTTATTATAATAAAGTTGAAGAGTGAATTAGTAGGCAAACCAATGAGAGGGTTTAACTAGTAGTGATAGAGTACCAGTAAACTGTTGAAGTTCTAACAGTTAAGCTAACCAATGAGGAGTGATTGATTAAGAAAGCATCCCAGTGTGACATAGTGTGTTGTGCGACTAAGAGTGAAGGAAGACTAGCCAAGAATCAAAGAGAGTAATCTAATAACCAATAGTGTGAGATCCAGTGAAGAAAAGAAGACTGTTAATCGACAGAAACCTATTTGATCAAGAGTTGTAGAACTCATTTGCAACTAGAAGCTATAACTGTATAAAAATTGTATTTCACTATACATCACCAAGTTGGAGCTTGGTGCAGGGGTTGGTGCTCCTTGGGTTGGTGCCCTAAATCAGTAGGGGTTGGTTCTCCTTGGGTTGATGCCCTAAACCTTTGTAATTTAGTGTTTCACTTGTAAGGATGGATTGGAGCAGTAGTGTCCAACAACATTTCTCACCGAGCTTTTTCCCATATTTGTTTTTCCTCATACATTTGGTGTTGTGGGTTGCATTTATGTGATTGTCTCTTTTGGTATCCTTATTTGTCTTACCAATTTGATTTTTTAGTGCTTAGGATAACAACTAACATTCTAAGGTTGGTTTAAAAGGGAAAAGAATTTAGGAAACACTAATTCACCCCCCTCTCATTGGTACATTGTGTTCAACAATTAACCCACCTCCATCACCTCCAAATCAAGACAAATCCCAATCCCCATACTTTATGATACCCCCATTCATCCATCTACTCACATCCAAGCTTCTTTATCCTCCTCCATCACACCACCTCTACAACTCCAAACATGCCAAGAGCTTGTTCCAATGCATGCTAGCATAGATTTGTCTTCACCTCAAGATCAAATAATATATCCATCTCATGATACATCTCCATCTCAAAATCCATGTCTACCCTCCACTTCCTCTCAAGATCATATAATCCCTCCATTACATGATCCTTTTCCATCTAATGATACCCTCCCTAGTTAAGATAAAATTTGTAGGCCATTTGGAGGAATTGATTATGTGTTGCATTGATGTTTTGTCATTGATGTCAACAATAGCTATTTTTGCTGCTTTATCGGTATCCTTCTGGTCCCAGTAGGCTATTTGGATTGAATCAACATGACCTAGTATGCTTCATTATGTTCAGGTTATGAAATTGGCTTATTCATGCTACTCAAATTCATGTCCAGTTAGTTGGTTTTGATTTGGTGATCAGATGCTATCATGTATGTTGGTAAGCTTGGTTTGTTGTTCCAGTGAGGGTTTCACAAGCAGAGCTTTTGTTGAAGATCTTTGATGATATTTATAAGTGGTGTTGGTACGGATTTTAGTGGAGATTCAAGATGCTGATGGTGATCATGTTCGAGACTTGGTTGATTGGGATCATTCCTTTAGCATGTGTGGAACTAAATTGGATCCCGATATTATCCAGGTTATGGATCGACTTAATGTAACATGGATTGGACCTTTCAATGTATTTTTCAGGATGTGCTATGGTTGGACATTATTTTTTTGTTCTCTGGCCGACATGTTTTGTAATTATGTAATTGTTTTATTGTCTAGTGGTCAACCTTATTGTTTATGGTCAAGGGATTGTCTATATATGGTGTAAGATCTCATTGTAGATCATATGGGAGTGGGATATGGATATGTCATGAGTTAATAATGTATAATCATTCAGTCAGAGGATTTGGTCGATCATTAGTGATCGAGTTAGCTTTATATAAGAGGATTTAGTCCTCCAGTATTAAGCTTAACTAAAATTGTAGTCAAGCATAGGAGATGCTATCTTTGGAGCTCATTATTTCTTCCGGATTGTAGTTTGGATTTCTATGTAGTCAATGAGATTCCTTTTCTGATGAGCAGTGTTCTCTAGGCTGTTGGCCTTCCTATAAGTGTAGGCCCCTCTATTGTAATCACATACTTACTGCAAAAGTATTATCTGACTATGTGTAGGCTTCCCACCATGGTTTTTCCCTTTACCAGGTTTTACACGTACAAATCTTGGTGTCATGTGGATGGTATTTATTCTCTAATTATTGTTTATTCTTAATTGGTTTATCATCTATTCTGTTATTAAGTTTATGCATTTCGGTATTGATCTTGTGGGTTCTAGTATTAAAGTTTTAATTTCTTAAGATTTTGATAATTTGTGACAATTGATTCACCCTGACTCTTAGTACTCTTCTAGTTATTTGAACCATCTAAAAATTGGTATCAAAGTTCTGGTCCTTTCTCCATAAGCTTAACTGCTTGAGGAAGATCCTATTGCTAACAGTTCAAGTTCACCTGGTTCATCTACTGCTATCTTTCAGAGAGATATCCCTAGGCTTGATGGAACAAATTATAGAGTATGGAAGATTCAGATGGAGACTCATCTGAGATGTTTTCGCAAGGAGATCTAGGAAATCACAAAGAATGGTGTTACACCTTATAATTCGGCATCTGTCAACCCTCCTTTGACAAAATTGGATAAGGAGCTTAAGAATGATTGTAGAGTAAGAGAAGCCCTCTTGTGTGAACTTTCTGATCAACAAATAATGATATTAACTAACAAATCATCCGTAAAGGCTGTATGGGATAAGTAGGAGACTCTTAATGAAGGTGACCCTACTATGAAGATTTCTAAACTTGATGGTTACTGGGTGAGATATGAAAACTTAAAGATGGAAGAAGATGAAAGGATTACTACATTCATGGAAAAGGTAAATGAGATTGTTATGGGAATTCAATATTGTGGTGGAACTCTAAGTGAAGATGAAATAGTTTCTAAAGTTCCAAGAGCTTTACCACCAGCTTATAAGATGAAGGCTACTGCAATTAATGAATTCAAAATAATGGCTAATACTTTTGTCAACAGCGATACCTTGGTTGGGAAATTATCTTTGTTTTGAGCTTGAAGAATTTGGACCTTCTGGAGCTTTATATGCAAAGGAATTTGATGATATGAAGAGAGAAGTTGATGAATTTGAGAAACTTGTAGCCTTATTTTCTAGAAGAGTACCTAAAGGACCAGTAGGAAGTAAGTATGAAGGAAAAACACCTTTTAAATGTTTTGCATGTAATAAGATAGGTCATTTTACATCAAGATATCCTAAGAGGGATTCAAGATTTCAAGAGAGAGGTAGAATATCATTTAATTCTAACCCTAGTTATCAGAACAAGTATAAGTATAGGAAAAACAAAGATAAATCATGCTTCATAGAGAATGAGGAAGGTGTGACTGATTTTGATGATGAACCGATACAAGACTCTGCTAGTGGTTCTTGCAATGGAAAGGAATGGGTGTTCTTGGCTATCAAGGAAGATGTTCCGACACTGGAAGAGAATGTACCTGAATAGAAGGAACTTGCTATTAAAATTGAAGAAAAGGATGAATGGGTAATTGACAGTGGATGTGCACATCATATGATTGGAGATAAAAGGAAGTTTCTATATGTGAAAGAATTTGATGGCAGTCTAGTTAGATTTGGAGATGATAAAGCATGTATGATCAAAGGAAAATGAACTATATCATTGGATGGTAAGCACAATACTGATAATGTTTACTATGTTGAAGGTTTGAGGAATAATCTTTTGAGTGTAGGACAATTGGTGGACAAGGGATTACAATTACAATTCAAGGATGCAAAATGCAAAATCTTTAATAGATCTGGATTGGAGATTGCAACTGGTACTCAGCCAAAAGGAAATATATTTCATTTGAATTCCGATGAGAAGACATGTCTGATTGCACAAATTGATGAGAGTTGGCTATGGCATAAAAGGATATGTCATGTGAATTTTAATTGCATGGTAAAGATCAATTCAACTAAGGCAATTAGAGATATACCTAAGATTGTGAAGCCCTATAATCCGGTATGTAAAGAATATCAAATAGGAAAATAGGTCAAAACCTCTTTTAGGAGTATACAAGATAAATATAATGATGTTCTTGATCTTATTCATATTGATTTGTGTGGGCCTGCTAGAGTTAAAAGTTTTCAAGGTGATAGATTGTTGGCATTGTGTTGTCATTGATTTTGTGAGACATGGACCAGCTTTGATACCATGTGAGATTTTTCCAAGATCAAGAGGCAATGGAAAGTACAAATAAGAGAGACAAAATATATGATAGAAATAAACTGTATTCTATCAAGATGAAAATACTGATCAACTAGATCATCAATCATTGTTGTTTATGCAATGAATATGAGCCTGATTATATAGGCAAGGCTATATGGATATGTGAGCACACAAACATGACATGTGGCTCAATAAGAAACAAGGGTAGGTAGGAAATAGGTGTGGGTAGGTAGGAGAAACAATATAATATTCCACATGGGGTCAATCACCCACTGAATGTGGAGTGTAACAACAAGTTCACACAATAAAAGGTGGAAATTCTCCTACACACACTATCCCAATGTGGCACAAACACCCAAGTGTCTCATACCCAAACTACTATGTAATGCATGTACCTAAGTAAACTTAAGTAAGGTGTAATAATATCCAAGATGAATAATTATTTACACCAACACCCCCCTTAAGTGCAACTTAGGGGAATGCACTTAAGTCTACAATGCAACTAAGCAATGCAAGATGGGTCCCGACTACTAGGCCATGATAGGTACCCATGCACAAATGCAAATGCATGAAAACCAATGCAAGGAAATCTCTCACAAAGCGGGGAAAGAGAGAAAAACCCAATGGGAAAAAACCCTCCCCCAAAAGAGAGATGAAAAATAGATACAAAGAACTCTCATAGAAGTATGTGAAGGACAAAACCCCATGTGAGGAAAAAGTCCCCCCCATATGAGAGAAGAAGAAGAGAGACTAGGAAGCCCCCCCTCAATGTGGAATCTGCACCTATGATAGAAGCTTGAAGATGAATGAAGAAACTGCTCCACAAACATCGAACCACGTTCCTCCCCTTAGGAAGAAACAAAACCAAAGGTGTATCCATGAAGTCTCCCCAACCATGAAGGGAAGATGAAGAAAAAATACTCATGATGAAAGGAATCTCCAAAAACTGCTCAAGTGTCCCCATGTCAATGCTGAAAGGTACCCCCTCCAAAGGTGGTAAACTATGCCACACTGCTAAAAAAGGCACTCCAAGATCTAGTGGAGATGAATGTAGAACAATATCCAAAGACTCATATGTCTCCTCAAAAGATAAAGAGACCTCCTCTAAGTGTTGTACAAAAGTATCCACAATCATGTCAACCTCTAAAGATTGATCATGTAGGGAATGCACAAGAGGGTCAGAGTTATCCCTCGCAACAATCAAAGAAGGGTCATCTTCATAAAAGAGAAGATGAATGTCATGAATGGTGTCTCCCAAATCTACAATGTAGGAGTCCACAAACAAACCTGCAATGTCTATCAAGTAGGCATCCTAATCAACTGAAGCTGGAAGACATGAAATATCCTATTGCAATGAATCATAAGAAGGCAAAACTATCGCACTAGTTGCATCATCAGGTGCAATAGGTGGTGTGATATCAATAGAAGAAGATGAAATGCAAGGCTCAAGAATGGGGTCACATGTGAGAATCCCCAAGTTTAAATGCCCAAAGTTCTCAAAATCTGAATCATCAACATAGGAAGAACCAACCTTATCAATAGGACCAAAATCTGAAAAAGAGTACAACCAAGATGCATGATCAACTACCCCAGTCGCAATGATAGCTCCACTCTCCAAGTCTTTAATGATAACTCAATTAGGTGTGAACTCCATAGTTTTCCTAGTTGCCCCATGTGTGATTTGATAGATGGAAAGAAGATTATTTGTCAAGTGGGGTACACACAACACATCATTGAAGGAGTTATCCCCAATGGCAATAAAACCTTTCCCAATCACATCCATGTATGTATCATTGCCCATCAAAATTTGTGGCATGTGGCAAGGCTCAAATGTAGAAAACATAGACTACGAAGATGCCATATGATGAGAAGCCCTTGAATCTAGAAGCCATCTCCCTGAATCATGACTTGTAGTAGCACAAAGAGCTTGCCCCTTTCCTTTATCTGTCCCAAAAGAGTGATCCTTTCCTTTATCCTTGGAAGAAGAAGCCGATGTAGACATTCTAGAAGGTAGGTTGATTCTATTCTTCTCAAGAAGATTCTTCAACTCATCAATATCCTTCTTATAAAAATGATGTTCATCATGTCTTGACTTCTTGCAATATCCACAAAAAAAATTATCCTTATATGATTTCCTCTTAGGTGAGAATGGTGAATCACCTTGTTGTGGTTTAGACTTAGGTTGCTTTTGATTCATGCCTTTTCCTTGATTACTTTGATTCCCTTTGTTAGCCACCGAAGCTTGTGACTTTGAAGATTTGAGAATCCCCATCATGGTCAACTTAGATTGCTCAAGTATCAACATCTCCGTGAATGAATCAAATGAGGGACAGGTGTATGAGGAACCTTGAGCTAACCTATGGGTGTGAAAGCTAGATACAAAGGCTGCATACTTTGAAGGAAGCTTGTCCAACAAGTTATAAACCAATTGAGCATCCTTTTTGTCAATTCCACAATCCTTTAGCTTTGCTCTTAGCTCAGTTGCTTTTGTGACATAATCCTAGATTGTATCAAAATCCTTGGGATCCAAAGTTGTGAGTTCACTATCAAGCTTGTAGCCCTTAATCTCATCAACTTGACCATACAGTTTCTTAAAAATATCCCAAGCCTCTTTAATTGTTGTACACTTATCAATGTGAAAAATGAGGTCATCTGATACATACTTTCTAAGAGTTCCAAGTGCCATAGCATTCTTAGTAAGCCATTCAATTTGAGCATTAGAATTAGCCTTAGGATTAGGTGGTGCTAGAATAGTTTCATTTACATAATGAATGAGTCCTTTTTCCATTAGTTTACTCCATGCCTTAATTTTCCATGATGCATAATTATGAGGAGTTAAAAGTGGAAATTTAGGAGAACCCATAGCACCAAAATGAAAAAACACAAGATAAAGAGAGGCACAATCACACAAGACACCCCGCCAAAATACTCAATCACGAAATCCCCTCAAAATGGTGATTTTGGCACTCCATACTTAGTGCATATACAATGGGCCACTTGCAAAACAATGCAAAGTGGACTTCTGATTTCAATTTACAACTTCTCATAATGAGATCTAACAGACTTCAACAAATACTGCTAGTGATCTAAACTAAGATCCAAGAAAAATGCAAGTACCAAATATGCCAAAAATGGCCAAATACTAAAAGTACAATTTCTACTTAAAATCACTATAAACAGATGGTAGATTATGAAAGTAGATGAAAAAATATGCACTTTCAAAAAAAATGGCACTTGAAAAGGAGTCCATATGAGCCCAAACGAAGCCTCCAAAGTTGTAAAAATCAAGATTTCACGATTTCTAAAAAACCTATATCCAAAAATCAGAAAAATCTTGCACCACTATACATATCATGAAATTCTACCCCAAAACCAAAAAAATTGCTCAAAAAAACAAGTCCGGATGAGTGAGATATCGCTATTTGAAAAATGCCTGCAAAATTATAATTTCTGGAAAATTTCCACTGTAGCATCAAACTTCAAATGCCTCTAGATTTGGCCTCTAAAGTCCGATTTGGATGAAACAAAAGGCAAAAATAACTTTCTTGGTCCTCCTCAATCCAATGGTAACCTCAAATTTGACTGATCAAGCTTCAATAATAACTTGCAATAAAAAACTCCAAAATACATAACCCCAAATAGCATCAAATTTCTCTCAATTAGCAAACCAATGACACTCTAATGGCTCTAATACCATGTGAGACATGGACCAGCTCTAATACCATGTAAGACATGGACCAACTTTGATACCATGTGAGATTTTGCCAAGATCAAGAGGCAATGGAAAGCACAAATAAGAGAGACAAAATATATGATAGAAATAAACTGTATTCTATCAAGATGAAAATACTGATCAACTGGATCATCAATCGTCGTTGTTTATACAATGAATATGAACCTACTTATATAGGCAAGGCTATATGGATATGTGAGCATACAAACATGACATGTGGCTCAATAAGAAACAAGGGTGGGTAGGAAATAGGTGTGGGTAGGTAGGAGAAACAATATAATATTCCACATGAGGTGGATCACCCACTGAATGTGGAGTGTAACAGCAAGTTCACACCATAAAAGATGAAAATTCTCCTACACACACTATCTCAATGTGGCACAAACACCCAAGTGTCTCATACCCAAACTACTATGTAATGCATGTACCTAAGTAAACTTAAGTAAGGTGAATTAATATCCAAGATGAATAATTATTTACACCAATAGATTTCAACCGGTATGAGATGACTACTGGTAGAAGAGATGTTTGTGCAACACCATCATGCATGAGTACAAGATGAGATATCCTTGATATCACCTTGTGTTATAGAACATCGGTAAGGAGGATGTCATTCAGAGGAATGATCACTGAAGTCACTAGTACACAAGTTAGTGCCTGACTTGTGTGGATGTAATGGTAAGGTTACCAGTACTAGTATAGTATATCACCAATAAGGAGACTATGTCAACTGATAAGTGAAGTGTTGACATTGGGAAAGGTGCTTGAGATATTGTTTGTGATGAAGAGGTAGAATGTTACCTATATTACATCAACACAGGAGGAGAAGGATGAATAGGTCACCAGTACATTGTGTGGTTGCTAAACAATAGGACTCTCCATCGAATGAAGATGCAGTCACCATGTGAAAGATGACTGATAGAAAATGTACCCATGCCTGACCACATGTGCCTATTTGAATATGTGCTACACAAATAGGGAAGCCACATGAGTACATTGCATGATGCAGATGACAAGGTGTCACTCTACTGGTAAGTGGAGCTTATCTCCTATTATGCATAATGTGCATTATTGTTTTGTGAAAAAAGGAAGAAGAGGTAAAGACAAGTGTTTAAAATCTCACAGTGAATCTACCGGTGAAACAAGAGGGATGCCTCGAGTACATGAAATCAGGGCTATGCATTGGACCAAAGGAGAAGGCATGTTGGAATGTCAGTTCAGCTAAAGTATGTTGGGTTTGTCTCTTTGAAAAACTGGTTGAGATATTGTCCAAGCTGATCAGGGAGAAGGCAAGGCTGAGCAAATGCAGTCAGAGGAAAATGTCTGGATTAAAGATGGAGTCTCGTGAAGGTTAGTGACATAGTATCATCAAGAGTGTTTACCAGTATGAATGTCCATTGGTAATATAGACAAGGTGTAGATGCAGAAGACTCCCATCTGATGAAGTTGAGCATGCTTTGGATAGACATGTCAAGTGACCAGTTAAGGTGTTCCACTGATACTTCAACAAAGGGAAAACATGAGGAGTTAACCAGGAAAGTGTAAGATACCAACAGGGTTAGTAAACCAGTAGAAAAGAAGAGTCAGTTGAGTGTTTGGTCAGTGATCCAATTCATACCAACATAGATGACCTTGTTGAGGTGGATGTCAAGGTGGATGCCATGAAGAGATTATGTGGAAAACATGTAGAGGTTCTTAGAGTTCCATGTAGAGATAGGTGTTTCTACAGGTGTGCATTTAATATGAATCCCATGATTTGTGGATAGGATCAGAGGAGTGCAACTCAAGAAAGAGTGAACGAAAGAGAAAAATCAAGGAGTTGTTGCCACCTAGATTGAAGTAATAAAATCGGTTTGTGAGAAGACCTCAAGAAGGAAACAATAGAGGTATCAATGACATTTTGATAGATGTGGGTCAAGATACAGGGTCGTGTTTTCTATATTTGGAAAACATGTATTAGAAGGCAAGTTAATGGCAGTGATGAGTAAAAAGATATCTGGGTGATTAGTTTGAATAAGATTCAATTGGATTTGGTTTGCCTTGAGGTTGTTAAGGAAACCCTAACCACCCATGTTTTTGAATTGGCTATTAGAGGGAAAACTAGGTTATAAATAAGGAATCCAAAATCATTGAAGGTTGTTGTTGAATAGAAGAGGATAGAGTTGTTGTGTAGTGATTGAGTGTTGCATGAGAGCTAGATGTGTTAGAGGAAAATAGCTAAGGATAGCAATGACTGACTGAATGAAGGTTAAACCGATTTTAGGATTTAACAGAGGGTTAACAGGTATGGTTTGAGCAACCAATATAGAAGCTATAGTGCATGTGAGGAGATAACTAGTAGGAACTTGTACCAATAGGAAGACAATTGAGAAAACTATAGAGCAGGGCAGTGAGGAGGAGATCCAATAGAGAAAATGAAGAGTAGAGGTGAAATGGTAGATTTTATAGGCAATGCAGCAGCAAATGAGAGCAACAGAAGAGTGAATCGGTGTAGCAGAGAGGGTTTCTCACCGATAGAGTGAGGTATATGAATTAGTTACAAGATTCAATTGTAATAGTATGATTAATTTTGTATTTGAAGTTATCATTGTGATAACTGAGTTGTAGCTTGGTGTAGGGGTTGTAGCTCCTTTGGGTTGGTGCTCATAAACTAGTAGGGGTTGTAGCCCATAAACAAGCTAGGGGTTGGTGCTCCTTAGGTTGGTGCCCTAAATTAGGGGTTGTAGCTCCTTGGGTTGGTGCCCTAAATACTGTAATAGATATTTCATTATGAGGCTTGATTGGAGTAGTATACTCTAGCAACATTGCTCACCAAGGTTTTTTCCATCTTGGGTTTTCCTTGTACATACTGGTGTTAAGTGATGTCCCTGTGTGTGAATGCAATTGTGTTAGATCCCATAACTAGTATACACACATAAGTTAGTTAAAGAACAAAATTTGAGAACCACTGATTCACCCCCTCTTAGTGGTGCATTATGTCTAACAACTGGTATCAGAGCCTAGGTACCCTATTTATCAAGCTTTGTCTTGCTTGGGTAGATTATGGCTTAAGGACACAATGGTCTATTTTGTGTGAATCCCTGCTCTAGTTTTTGATGTTTCAAACTATTCTATTTGGAGTTGTAGAATGGAAGTCTACTTGTCTTCTCTAGGGTTTTATGTATGGATGCTGGTTGTTAAAGGTCTCCCTAGGAATGTTTGTCCTCCCACCAACTTTGAAGAAGAAAGAAGATGCATGTGTAATGAAGAATCCATGAAGACCATATTCATTGGGCTTACCAGTGACATTTCTTCACAAGTGGATAAGTGCAATTCAACAAAGAGTCTATAGGATAGACTAAACAAGCTTTATAGAAATGAACCTTGCACCATTGGATCAGTTTGTGAGAGTGAGAAGAGAAATGCAACAGACACATGCACGTATGAAAGAGGTAGATCAGATTGTTACAGTTACAATAGTGATGAGGAGACTCATCTCTTCATGGCACAAGAATCTAAAGATGAGGTGCACACATCTGAAAGTGATAAGACAAATGGATCCTACAGATATGATGTGTTTCGTAGTGATAATGAAGAAGATGAAGAAGAAGGAGATAAGGTATATAGATCTAGCCAGAAAGATCTATTTGATAGTGAAGGTGAAGAAGAAGAAGAAGAAGAAGAAGAAGAAGAAGAGGAAGAAGAAGAAGTTGATCTTGGAGGAGAGATTGTAAATGCACTTGAAGAACTTAGTAAAGTAAGAAAGGAATGCAAGCTATTCATGAATGTTTCTATAGTGGAGAAAAATTGGTTAACTAAATGCCTTGAAGAATCTGAGAAATGCATCTCAAAGTTGAAGTCTCAAGAAGATGGCACCAAGGATTGTCAATGTAATGATCTAGCATCTGTGCTAGAAGTTAAAGATAATGTATATATGTAAGTGGTTGGAGAAATGGAGATTCTCTAAAATAACCTTGAGAAATGTCAAGATGAGCTCAAGGTAAGAATCCAATTTGATGGTAGCAGTGATGCCTTGGACAAAATGTTGAAGAAGAAAAAGAATGCCAAGGACACTAAAGGTTTAGGAAGTAGTTTCGGTGAATTCTCCACTGGAAAGAATGTCCCACACAATGACATTTTGTTTCTCCTCAAATGGAGAATACAAGGGACAAATCTTCACAGTAAAAAATTCTCCCCAAAAGAAAGTTGACCTAAATACAACTAGTGAAGACTTGCAAACAAGAATGAAGACCAATACTACAAGAAAGAGGAACAATACAGATTCCAAAGGAAAAGGGAAGATGGAAGAAGATAGCTTCACCAGAAGTAGGAAAATGAGAAAGAAACAAAGAAGACCCCCTACCGATAGAGGACAAAGGAAAGGTACCACCCACAGGACAAAGCAAGTGTGGGAGAAGATGAGACAAGATGGAAGGAATGCAAAGAATGGACAACCCAGGATCCATCCCCGAAGATGCAGAAATAGAGATGCTAGACCGGTAAAATCTCCCCATGCATGGTAGAATAAATTTGTAACTCATATGCCCTCCTTTACTGATTATTACTTTGCATGTAATGCTTATGTCCATAGGGTAGAGGAATATAGAAAGATATCTAGAAAGAATAATATAGGATCTCACAGACATTATGCATATGAGAAAAATGTATCTAGGAGTAGATACATACATTTCCCCTCTCCCGATTATGCAAATATTGTTTGTCATCATTGCAATGGAATTGGCCATAGAATGTTTGATTGCAGGAAGAGGAACTTGCAGTCATATGGAGGCCGAAATAATAACTATGATCTACACAAACGTGGATTTAGAGCATATGGAAGTCAGAGGCCTGCATGGAACCAAAGGAGAAATGTTCCTGCAGGAGCAAGAGGTCCACCAGTTTTGGTTGTTAATCACAACACTATGACAAGAAGCAGGTGGTCAAACCGGTATGTCAAGAGAAAACCCAATCATGAAGTTGGGATGGATGTTGTGTGCTACTACAACACTACTTCCGGTGATGATGCAAAATCAAAAAAAGAAAAGACCCATCAACAAAAGATGGTGAGAGCTACTCCCAAGCCTGAAAATGGTAACAAGAAAGAGACCAAGTAGGTATGGAGAAAGAATACCATGGACCAACACTATGCATGCATTGCATAGGTGATATCTCCTAAGGCCTAAAGGAGATGCGGGATCTTAAGGGGAGTAGTATATTAAACTAGATCATTCACCCCCTTAGTGATGAAAAATACTTGGAAGAACAAGCTGCTACCAGTATGAATGAAGAAAATGAGATGATAAGTGTGTGTAGAGGCTGCCTTGACTACACACCTACAGATGAGAGTTGGATCACTACTATTGTGTTGATGTATGACAAGATAATAATTGGAATCAGATACAAGGTGACACAACATGTCAGAAGTCACAAGAAGGTGTTTCAATAGTGATAGTGGACCAGTACAGGAAACCGATATATGAATGATGTTACCAGCATGAATGCTAATAGGTCTTGTAGGTTATGTAAGACAATGAGGTCGAAGATTATTGCAATAGACTTGGTAACATGAAATGTGAAGTTATGTCTCCAGTGGTGTTGATAAAGACTTGAATGACATATGTTGGCCCATTGGTTAATCATACAGACATACATATTTTTGGGCTAACTGGTTTAATTTATGGCATGGTGATGTCATTGTATGGAATTGTGTGGATTTGGGATCATGTCATGGGCTATGGTGGATATGATGGAGCTAAATATCATTAGATGATCACATATGCATAGTTCAACCAGCATATGGAAGATTGGAGTCCTGGTATTGGACCAGAGAGGCAATAAGAACTTGAGGTGTATGACTTAGGGGGAGTTCAAGTGCTTATGATGCTGAGAAGACATGCTTGAACTTGTAAAGATATTGACTACCCAAACTGCAGATGATGGAAATTGTAGTAGGGATACCTAAGATAATTCCATGGTTATGGGTATCTACTTTTCATTTGGTTGGTTGTATTTATAGTACAATCACATTTTATTCTAAAGAAATTTGGGATCAAACAAGAGGTGATGCAGTTTGACCGACAGGTAAAGTAGTTGTCACTGACACATCCTTCTAAAATTGACTTCTCTAACAAATAATATTATATTTACATGCTCAATTAGTGTTAGTTGATAGTTTAAGTCCTCCATCTCAAGTGTTGTGACCTGAGAAGATGTAACAAGTGGTATCAAGGGTGCAGATACATCCAATAAAGATAAAGGGGGAAAAAGAATTTTGTCAGTGACCCATAAATACAAGGAATGATATCCTGATAGTGCCCTTTGTCATTTTTGTCAAAAGGGGAGAAATATTCTATAGTATACCGCATACTACATGTATGAGAATTCATTCGATCATACAAAGGAGGAGAGAGACTATGTATTATGTCAGATACTACATGAGTTGACATCAATGCCAAAGGGGGAGATTGTTGGCATTTTGTTGTCATTTATGTCAATCGGTATGAGATGACTATCAGTAGAAGAGATGTTTGTGCAACACTATCATGTAGGAGTACAAGATGAGATATCCTTGATATCACATTGTATTGTAGAACACCAGTAAGGAGGATGTCATTCAAAGGAATAATCACTGAAGTCACTGCTACACAAGTTAGTACCTAACTTATGTGGATGGAATGGTAAGGTTACTGGTACTGATACAGTGTATCACCAGTAAGGTGCATATGTCAATTGATAAGTGAAGTGTTGACATTGGGAAAGGTGCTTGAACTATTATTTGTGATGAAGAGGCAAAATATTATCTAAATCACATCAACATGGGAGGAGAAGAATGAATAGGTCATCAGTACATTGTGTGGTTGTAGAAAAATAGGACTCTCTACCAGATAAAGTTGCAGTCACAATGTGAAAGATGATTGACAACAAATATGACCAAACCTGATCAAATGTACCTATTTGAAGATGTGCTGCACAAATAGGAAAGCCACATGAGTACGTTGTAGGATGCAGATGACAAGGTGTCACCCCACCGGTAATTGAATCTTATCTCCTATTATGCATAATATAAATTATAGTTCTATGAGATAAGGAAGAAGAGGTAAAGGAAAGTATTTAAAATCTCACACTGGATCTATCAATGAAACAAAAGGGATGCCTCAAGTACATGAAATCAGGGCTATGCAGTGGACCAAAGGAGAAGGCATGTTGGGATGCTAGTGTAGCTGAAGTATGTTGGGTTTGTCTCTTTGACAAGCTAGTTAAGATATGGTCTGAGCTGATCAGGGAGAAGGAAAAGTTGAGCAGATGCAGTCAAAGGAGAATGGCCGGATTGAAGATGGACTCTGGTAAAGGTTGATGACATAGTATCATCAAGAGTGTTCATAGGTATGATTGTCTACTGGTAATACAGACAAGGTGCAGATGCAGAAGACTCCCATCTGATGAAGATGAGCATGCTTTGGATAGATATGTCTGGTGACTATCTAAGGTGTTCCACCGATAGTTCATCAAAGGGTAGACATGAGGAGTTAACTGGTAAATTGTAAGATATCGGTAGGGTTAGTGAACCGACAAAAAATAAGAGTCAGTTGAGTGTTTGGTCGGTGATCCAATTCATAACAATATAGATGACCTTGCTGAGGTGGATGCCGAGGTGGATGCCATAAAGAGATGACGTGGCAAGCATGTAGAGGTCGATAGAGTGTCGTGTAGAGATAGGTGTTTCTACATGTGTGCATTTAATATGAATCTCATGATTTGTGAATCATATCAGAGGAGTGCGGCTTGAGGAATAGTGAATGACAGAGAAAAATCAGGGAGTTGTTGGTTCTTGAACTGAAGCAAGAAAATTAGTTTGTGAGAAGACCTCAAGAAGGAAACACCAGAGGTATTAATGATTGTTTGACAGATGTAGGTCAAGATATAGGGATGTGTTTTCTATATTTGGAAAACATGTATCAAAAGGTGAGTTAATGGAAGTGATGAAAAAATAGTTGTCTGGGTGATCAGTTTAAATAAGATTTGATTGGATTTGGTTTGCATCAAGGTCTTTGTGGAAACCCTAAGATCCTATTTTTTTGAATTGGATTTTGGTGAGAAAACTACGTTATAAATAAGGAAGCCAACATTATTGAAGGTTGCTACTGAATGGAAGAGGATAGAGTTGTTGTGAATTGATTAAGTGTTGTATGAGAGAGATAGATCTGATAGAGGGAAAATAGCTGAGGATAGCAGTGACTGAGTGAGTGAAGGTTAAACCAGTGTTAGGGTTTAACAAAAGATTAACCAGTATGGTTTGAGAAATAGGTATAACAGCTAAAATGCATCTGAGGAGGTAATCAGTAGGAACTTGTAGTAGCATGAAGATAGTTGAGAAAGCTATAAAGAAGGGTAGTGAGGAGGAGATCTAGAAGAGTAGAAGAAGAGTAGAGGTGTACCAGTAGAGTTTACTAGTAATGCAGTAGCAAATGAGAGCATCTAAAGAGTGAATCAGAGTAGCAGAGAGGGTGTCTCACTAATAGAGTGAGGTATATGAATTGGTTATAAGATTCACTTGTAATAGTATTATTAATTTTGTATTTGAAGTTATCATTGTGATCACTGAGTTGTAGCTTGGTGTAGGAGTTGTAGCTCCTTTTGGTTAGTGCCCATAAACTATTAGGGGTTGTATCTCCTTTGGGTTGTAGTCCATAAAAAAGTTAGGGGTTGGTGCCCTATACTAGGGGTTGTAGATCCTTGGGTTGGTGCCCTCAATATTGTAACAAAGATTTAATTGTGAGGCTGGATTGGAGCACTAGACTCTAACATCATTGCTCACTGAGGTTTTCCCATCTTGGATTTTCCTTGTACATACTCATGTTATGCGATGTCCCTGTGTGTGAATGAAGTTGTGTTAGATCCCATTACCAATATACACACATAAGTTAGTTAAAAAGAAAAATTTGAGAACCACTAATTCACCCCCCTCTTAGTGGTGCATTGTATCTAACATAGATATTTTATGCTAATCATTGATGATTATTCTAGAATGATGTGGGTTACTTTTCTAAGGGAGAAATATGAGCCTTTTGAAAAGTTTCAAATCTTTAAAGCTAAAGTGCAAACTGAGACAGGATTGAAGATTAAATGTTTAAGGTCAGATCATGGTGGAGAATTCACATCTAGTGAGTTTAAAAACTTTTGTGAGAGACATGGTATAAGGAGACAATTTTCTTCTTCCCAGACACCTCAGCAAAATGGAGTTATCAAAAGGAAGAAGATAAATATTTTGGATGCTACTATAACATTGATGATGGAAGCTAATCTACCTCATATCTACTAGAGAGAAGTAGTGAATGAATCAGTCTATACATTGAACAGAGTATATATCAAAGGAGAAACCGGTAAGATACCTTATGAATTATGGTTTGTAAATACACCTATAGTTAAGTATTTCAATGTATTTGTAATAAATATTATATCAGGAGAGATGATATCATTGGAAAATTTGATCCTAATGTGATGAAGGAATATTTATTGGTTATTCTAAAGAAAGAAAAGCATGTAGATGTTATAACAAGAGATTGCAGAGAGTTGTGAAGAGTATTAATGTCAAAGTGGATGAGCTGAATAGAAGTCAAATAAGAGTTTATGAGCAAGAGCCAACAGTGGAAATGATCATAACTGGACCAGTAATAGCTTTACTAGAACAAAATGTTGAACCAGTTACTCTGGCAGTATCTAAAAATTCAACAGTAACTGAAGAACTGGGAAGACTAATAGAGAGTCAAAAGACTCCTAGGTATATGAGATTGAATCATTCAAAAGATCAAATCATTAGGGATAAGAACAATAGAGTGATGACAAGAATAAGATTGGAAACTAATGAGGTATGTTTAATATCTGAAGTTGAACCGGTATTGGTAATTGAAGCATGTAAAGATGAATGTTGGTTGAAAGTTATGGAAGAAGAATTAGATCAAATAGAAAAGAATAACACAAGGAATTTAGTTCCTCGGCCTAAAAATAAGAATATTATTGGAACTAAATGGGTTTTTAGGAATAAATTGAATTAAGTGTTGGATTGTTGGCATTAACAAAACCGGTCCATCTAGAGAACTGGTATATGTGCTAAGATTTGTCACTAATATCTAAAACTAACCGTTGAAGACACTAATCGGTGTAGAGGTATTAGTAGAGTGATGTTTTGTCAATAAGAAAATGTGATGACTTAAAAACACATGGAAACAACATTGGTAACAAATGACCAAAAGTTCAATCAGCTCAAGGAAAGATAGACTAAGACAACCGGTCTGTCATTCAAGAGGATCAATCACTCTGATGATGATGAAGTCACAAAAGGTGACTCGAGAAAGAAAAATTGAGGTTGTATGCAAATCGGAACCTCATTGGTAAATAGGGGAAGAGACTTGATGCTAGCACAAGAAACTGGTAATCAAAGGATGAACCAGTAATATAGAAGTATAGTGGCATACCGATACACTGGTATGGCAGAAGGAAGACTAGTGATCAGCACAAATCTTAGAGCAGTGATTGATTATTCAATTGCGGTGGAAAAGAATGAGTTGGTGAGCTTGTGTCTACGCCAAATCACATGGTGGTAAGGTCAACTTTAGTTATCATGTAGTCTAGCATGACTACCTGTGAATTTTCTAGTTCGTACTTAATTGACTGAACACGACTCGGAAGTTACTATCTTTGGAAGATGTGGTGGCAGAGTTTGTTGAACACTTGGTGAAAATATTGTAAGGCACCCAGAGAAAGAATGGGCGATTTTGAATTTTAAATCTTCTAAAATCCATGATTGCTTTGATTGAGGGTTCACCTAAAAGTGTCGGCAAAAAATGTATAAAGTGTTTGTGAATTCATTCAGAAAGATTTGATAATAAAATTTGCAACAAACAGATCTTGTTGAAGTCGATTCAAAGTGAAGAGCAGAGAGAGAGGAAGTGCTAAGAGGTTTTAGCATAGTAGAGTGTGTTTAAAGTATATCGACTAAGTGCAGAGTTGAGAGACAGGGAACCAGTAGAGTGCAGCACCGAAGGATAGAGAACCGACAGAGTGCAAAGCCAAAGGTCAGAGGATTGACAGAGTGCAATACTGAGGGACAGGTGACTGACTGACTGAAGAGCCAAAGGTGTAAGAAGAAAACTAGTGTTGTGTAGAGAAGACACAACTGGTGTGGATTGAGTGTGATGCATATTAAGATCTGATCAAGCTATCGGTAGCTAATTCAACAAATCATCAATTTGTTGCTTTCTAACCATTGCAACATAAATCCCTTAACCAGGTGGACTTTAACAGGTCCCTTTTGTAAAATCCCTTAATTGGGTGACATCTTAATTGATGTTCTTAAGTCCTTTAACCCAGGTACCTTTAACAGGTTAAAGGAAATAACCGGGCTTGAATAAAATCCCTTAACCGGGTGGCACCTAACAATTTCTCTGTAATGTCCTAACAGGGATGGCTCCTCACTAGGCCTACTTCAAAAGAGTACAAATTTTGTGAGTTCCTACTCACACCATGGTTTCCTCCCATTTAGATCTCCACGAGATAACTTCTTGGTGTCCTTGTCAACTTTTCATGCTTGCATATTTTACTTCAATGATTAAGTGTATTGTTGAATATTAGATGAATGCAGATTTAACTTAAAAGTTTAATTGTGAAAATTTGATCAAGTGCTGATTCACCCCTCCCCTCTCAACACTGGTTGGGACTAACAATTGGTATTAGAGAATCAGACCCTTAGAATTAGAAGAAGCTTAATCAACTTAATGAAAGATCCAAGATGATGTGAAAGGTGGGTCCTAAGTTATATAAGGAGAATTACACCTTATGGTGTGGAAGAATGAAAGTCTATCTAAGATCCCTAGGAGAACACTACTCGAATCATGTGATTATAGAGTACATTGAACCTTTAGGAACTCTTACTCTAGATCAGATCAAGGAAAGGCAAGATAATATTGCTGCTATGGATCTAATTGTTAGCACTCTTTTTGATAATGAATTTGTTGAGGTTCAAGATTTGAAAATAGTTTTTCACATATGGAATAAACTGAAGACAATCTATGGGGGAGATCCTCCTATTCAAAAGGCCAAAGTAGATATCCTGAGAGGAAAATATGATGAGATGAGGATGTAGGAAGGAGAAAACATAGAGTAGTATAACAAGAGGATAAAGGATGTAGTAAACTCCACTAAAAGTGTTGGAGGAAAGCTTGAGGAGGATGATGTAGTTAACAAAATATTGAGAATATTTCTACCACAATATTCTATAAGAGTTTCTATTATCCAGGAACTCAAACCCTTGGGAATAGTTAATGTATCTCTTGACTCACTGATTGGTAAGTTGACTACTTTTGAATTGGGCAATTATGATAACAGCGTACTAAAGATTGATTCTTCTTTCAAATCCTCCATGATGCATGCACCAACAAGGAGAAGGAAAGAAAATGGTAGTAGTTCTACTACCAAAACCGGTTATTCCCATGAAATTGATAATTTGTTATCTGAGGGACAGGAGCAAGATGAAATTGAAGCTTTATTGGCAAGAAGACTGCCAAGAGGAAAATGAAAGTACAAAGGTAAATTACCCTTAAAGTGCTTCTCCTATAATAAGATAGGTCTTATTGCTTCAAGATGTCCTGACAATGATAGAGACTTGAAGGATAATTTTAGAAGTTATAGGGACAAGAGAAAGAAGGAATGTTATCTTGTAGAAGGAGTCACTGATGAAGAATCAGAGGATCTGATGGAGATGGAATTGCATTTGTGGTAGTCAAGGAGGAAAGAACAAAGGAATGAGATATGGCATTGATTTCTAGTAATAATTGGTATGGAGAATGGGTGATTGATAGTAGTTGTACTCACCACATGACCAGTGATAGAAACAAATTCCTCAGCATGGAGGATTGTAATTGAGGAACTGTGAGATTCAGAAATGATGTCCCTTGTCTAGTAAAAGGTAAGGGATCTATAGCCCTAAATGATAAAACAAATTGTGATGATGTTTATTGGGTAGAAGGGTTGAAATATAGTTTGTTAAGTGTTGCACAACTTAACAATAAGGGTTACTGGTTAGAATTCAATGACGGAATATGCAAAATAAATGATAAATTAGGAAGTCTAATTGCTATTGGTAAACAGTCAAGAGGCAATCTCTTTCATCTAGACACCAACATAGGTAGTTGTTTAATGGATAGGGTAGAAGATAGTTGGTTGTGGCACATAAGATTGTGTCATGTTAACTTTGACAGCATAGCAAAAGTCAGTTAGGCAAAGTGTGTCAGAGGTATGCCTAACATAGTGAAACTTGAAAATGCTATGTGTATAGAGTGTCAACTAGGAAAGTTGATTGGGTCTAGTTTCAATAATAAAACCTTTTCATCTAAAAATGTGTTGGAATTAGTTCATACAGACCTATGCGCTCCCATGAGAACCAAGAGTTTCTATGGAGACCATTATTTTATGTTGTTTGTGGATGAATTCTCAAGAATGATGTGGGTTGTATTCTTGAAGGAAAAATATGAAGCCTTTCACATGTTTAAGGTTTTTAAGGCTCGAGTAGAAAGAGGAACCGGTAAGAATTTGAAGTGTCTGAGATCAGATAGAGGAGGAGAGTTCACCTCTCAAGAGCTCATGAATTGTGGCAAGGAATAGGGGATTATGAGACAAATGTCTGCACCCATAACACATCAACAGAATGGAGTTGCTGAAAGAAGAAATAGAACTCTTATTGATTGTGCAAGGACTCTGATGATACAGAAGGTCATTCCACACATCTTCTGGAGAGAAGCAATAAGCACTATTGTATACACCTTGAACCAAATATAGGTAAAGAAAGGGACAAATAAAACTCCCTATGAATTATGGCATGGATACTTACTGAATGTTTGCTATTTTAAAGTATTTTGAAGCAGGTGCTATATTAAGATGGATGAGTACACTAGAAAATTTGATCCCAAGAGTGATTAAGGAACCTAATTAGGTTACTCAAAAAAGAGAAAGGCATACTGGTGTTTAAACAAAAGGACTAGTAAGATTGTAGAAAGTGCTAATATCAGAGTAGATGAGTACTCTGAGAAAAATGAATAGGACAGTAAGAGTGAACTGGGGGACTATAAAGGGTTCGAGTATAATGTACCAGTGGAACCTACTAAAGAAGATCATGTTGAAGGGGAAAATGAAGAATCTTGTGAAGTAGAACCTGCACAACCGATAGAAGAAGCTTTGAGGAGTGAACCAGTATTGGCTAAGTATGTCAAAAACAATCACTATGTAGAAAATATCATCAATGACAAAGATGCAAGAGTTATAATAAGAAGAAGAGAAAGAGAGAATGAAAGTATGCTCTCCATATTTAAGCCCAAAATAGAAAAGGAGGCTCTAAAAGATGATGACTGGGTCAAAGCCATGGAAGAAGAACTAGAGCAAATTGAGAAAAATGATACATGGACTCTAGTGCCCAGACCGGAAAACAAAAATGTAATAGGCACCAAGTGGGTGTTCAGAAATAAAATGGATGAAATCAATAAAGTGATAAGAAACAAAGAAATATTGGTCTATAAGGGATATTCTTAAGAAGAAGGTTTGGACTATGGAAAAACCTTCGCACTGATGGCCAGGCTGGAAGGGGTCGGAATTTTTCTGGCCTATGGTGTTTATAAATTTTTTAAAGTTTACCAAATGGATGTCAAATCAAAACTCTTAAATGGGGTGTTTGAGTAAGAAGTATATGTTGGGACTCATGAAATTTTGATAAATTTGGGAGGCCCATTCCAATATTTTTGCATCTACACTTCTTCCTGGCATGTTTGTGGATGTTTTTTGAACTTTTGCCTTATCGGCAAAAGCTACCCCGATGAACCAACAAGCAAATATGGGTGAAAAGTGGTTGTATTGGGTATAGGGTGGAGCGGTTTAATGTTAGGTTGATGACTTGATGGAAAGTGCAAAGTAGTGGAGGTAGACACCAGTGATATCAGCCATCAAAATAGTATAATGTAACATTTCTTGATGACCCGATGGAACATCATGAAGAGGAGGAAGATAGCATTAGCCATCGGGCTAACATGTTTGGAGGGATCCTGATGACCCGATGGAAAGGCCCAGGCATGAAGTCCATTTATCTCACATTGGCTACGAGGAGGAGCATTTTTGTATTTAATAGCCAGGTAGCCTATATCCTTATTGTCAAAGCTTATGGGCTGTTGAAAAAGTGGCAGCCCTGCTTGTGCATGCATCTCAGAGCTGCTAAATTTTGTAGTAAAATGGGTGAGTTAAAAATTGAGCAGATCACTGAGATCCAATGACAGATCTGAGGAAGATCAATGGTGCAGTGGAATTTTGGGGCTATCCATGACTATCACTATACCGTGGTTGTGAAGTGCCCAAAATGGAGACCCTCACGACACATGGAATGTCTAGGTGGTAGGTCCAAGTGGCAAGACAGGTGGATCTGTGAGTGGTCCGTAAGCTGACACGTGGCATAAGGGAGCAGATCAGGAAGATCAAGTGGTGATCCAAGGAAGATGAATGGTTGTTACTAAACTGCAATGGGAAATGGCTCTATGAATAGCCATCACGACTTAGTGACAAGAAAGGCCCAAGTCCAGTGGAGGGTCTGGCTGAAGGTGATGTGGTAGTTAAGGTGTCGCCCAATTGGATCAAAAAGAAAATCACAAGGTGCCACGTGGTGACACGCATCAGATGAGGTGGAAGATCTAGCTGTGATGAAGCAGAAAACCAAGGTGACTTATCGAGAAAAATATGGGTTTGATGGATCTCAAAGGGGACTCACCAAAGGCATCAGTTTCATTAAAATGAGGGTATCGATGAAAATAAGGTTTCAATGAGACAAGAAAATGACTAGCCAAAGAGGAAGTTTTGGCGAAAGAATGATATTCAACAGAACCAAATATGACTTGGTGGTCTAGGTGGATCAGGTGGCGAACCAGAGGTTGACGCATGGCAGACCCGATAGACAGGTGGTGCCGAGTGGGAACACATAGCAAAGAAGGGAGTAGATTAGCTAAGGTAAAGTCCTAGCGGGTTAAGAAGATCTAGCGACTGAGTGAGATGATCCAATGGTTGTTGCCATGTCATGATGGGAAGATGATCGTCAAATATCCCCTGCTAATTAGCGACAAAGCATGTGTGGAAGAGGCTGAAGTGGTCCAAACATTAAGGATCGAACAGGTTGAGGGAAGATCTACAGTCGTCACTATACCATGAGATGAAGATTCTCATTGGTTATCCCCTGCGACATAGTGACCGGTGAGGTGGCAATTGAGATGGTCATCTAGATGGATCCAAAGGAAAATCAAGATGTGCCACATGTCAGGCCTACCAGAAGAGAAATTGGCCCATGTGAGGTAAAGGTCGGGAAAGTCAAGTCCAATCAATGGTGATCTGAGGTAGACCAACGGCTATCGCCAAGTCATAATAAAGAGAAGCTCGATGGCTAAGCGGCGCGACTTGGCGACTAAGCGATGGGACCTATAGAAAGAGTAGTTCAGAGGAAATAATGAACAACAAAGTTTGAGGGAGATCCACAGTGGTCACTAATCCGTAGTCCGAAGATGCACGATGAATATCCATTGTGGATCAACGACAAGGAAGAGACAAAGAAGAATAACCAGGGCGAGCCCAGGTCAAAGGGTAGGTCTGACCTTGCTTGAGTGGTAGGATAGGTGGAGTCCAGAGGCATTCCAAGGACAATCCAGAGGTGATATGTGGTAGATATCTGCGCAGGAAAGTCAAAATTTCAGATATAATTTTAGACTATGGTGAAAAGGTAGAAACTTAAATGACCGACCTGCAGAGGGATTGATGACTGAGGGATTATTCTTTTGCCCTAATATAGACATATTATATATCATTGGAAAGATCTCGATCCGAGGAATCTATTTATGTAGTCAATTGTAACCCATGGAAAATATTTGTGGGGAAGTTACCTCAGGATCTCAGAATTCATTTCTTAGTCAGAAAGATTAGATTTTTCTGCAGGCCAAGTGTGTGAGCGGTTAATGCTAAAGGATAGGGTAGTTACCATTGTCAGGAATGAAATTTGATTTTGTCCTCCCTTCCTTCTTATTTAGGGGTCTTCTCATTTTTTAGTGTCCATATTTTTGCGAGCAGGGCTCCATCATCTTGGTTTCCATTCCTCTGAGTCTTTTTCCAGAGTTTTTTATAGCAGTGTCCTTTTTTTAAGTAATAGAGTATCTTCTTGTTGTAGATGTTTTCTGTTGCAAGTCACATATATGTAAGACATATATATAGTTTATTTGATTGTCTCTAGACCTTTTCCTATTTTAAATGAATCCAATCTTCAATGGAGTTTGGATTTGTCCTCTCAAAGTGGGAGTGTAATGGGTGTTCTTAGGTACTCTTCAAGAGAGAGTTTAAATTCTATGAATAATCAATTTGGATTCAGGATAATGTCTGGATATGTATGATCCTCTGTTTCAGTTTGGAATGTATCAATGTTAGGCATTAATACAGGGATATCTTTCTCAATAAATTGGATTTACAAAAAGGTTTCATTTGCAGATTGATGTATGACTCCATGCCCTTGGATAAGGCACTGGTCTTGCAGATTCTAGGGGATTCTCAGAGATTTAATTAATCAAATATCCACTTCCTTTATGTTTGTAGTTTTAGTATGTTCCACCTATCTCATGCTCCAATCTAGTTGAGATGTCAATGTAGGTCTATCCCATCTATAGTAACCTCCTTGTTGTTGAGCCTTTTGAGATTCATCTACTTTTTTTGATGCCATATGTCTGTAACTAGTTGTATTTTATGCATCAAAGGGTGTCCCCTCCTAGGTCTAGCAGAACCTAAAGTGTAGGAGGATCATTAAGATCCTATGTTATGTTGTCCAAGCCTTGAAGCATTTCTTTGATTGAGATTAGCTATTGCATAGATAGTTGCAAGTGAGCTTGGGTTTCTCTTTTTTGAGAACAACAAAAATGTTGACTCTGCTAGGGTGTAATCTAAAGATCACTAGTGTAGATTGTTGAATCAGATTATAAGTGACTTTGCCCATCCGAGTCACCACAACAAAAATGGTGACTCTATCAGGGAAGGAGAGTATTTTGTAATTGTATTTTCAATAAGGTTGACAGAAGTTGTATTCACATTGTTGATTGCAGACAAACCCATGAGTCTGGCCAAAATTCATTTGGGTAAGAGTCTTAGAAGCTCAGAAATCTGAAAGTTGTTTTTAGATTTGAAAGTATGTGTCTTGGAAATTTTATTATGGAGAAATATAAAAAATATTATGTGACTCTGATGTGTAGACCCAGAAATATGAAAGTGTTTCAGAGTGAAGATCAGTCGTTAAAGTTTATTCCTCTTTAGGGAGGTGGCGACTCTATATGAGCGAACCTAAAGTTTGGAGGTGTTCTTCAAATTTTTAGTCAGAAGTGAAATGAACAGCAACAGAAAATTTACTCTAGGTATCCCTCATTGTTAAGATACTTATTTGTTCCTTATAAGGTGAAACAATCACCATTGAAAGGAAAAAAAATCCACACTTCACATACTTCTTGTTTTGAAAGGTTTTAATCAAAAATATGGTGAGAAGTATGTCTAGTTATGAAGTTAATGACTGCATATATTTTGAAAAGAGAGTAAAATAGTAAGATGCATTGTCATAGTAATAGATCAATAGTTGTTTCAAATTTGATGGATCTAGATGTGGTTCCTAGATCTGAAATTTCTTTGTCAAATTTGAAAGATATTGATAAGGAGATTGAAATACATCTTCAAAAGATCCAAGAAAGGTGCATTTTGTTTCTTAGAAGGAAAGTAGGGAAGAGGAAATAAGAGTCATCATATGTTTTTTATGAAAGATTTATTTCTACATTAAATGAGCTCCCAGTTGATGTTAGACCCTATGAGCCTGTTTGGATTCAATTATTCTTAGAGCTTGATGAGCCTAACTCAATCAATTGGTCTTCAACCTTGAGGGAAGAAATTGTTTCTAGTATTAAAGAATGGATAGATGGGATTGAAATGACCAAATCTGAAAATGCAAATAATATCGAATACAGTGATGGAGATGAATCCATGAGTGGATATGTCTCATATAATGCTGAAGGTGACTCTTATTCTTAGCATGATAATGTAGATGTTGTTGGCTGTGGGCCAGCATCCCTCGCAGGGATTTGCGACATGGTTTAATAGCCTCCTATGGATTCTATAAGTCTAGTGGTTGTATCGGGTATTGACAGGTGAATCTTTTTGTGCAATGACAACCCTAGCTTGTAACAAGTGGCATCAGAGCTTGGTCACAAGTTCAAATCACGTAGGCCCCAGTGTGTGATGCTGGGAGGGGGGTTGTTGGTAGTGGGCCAGCATCCCTCATGGGGATTCGCGACATGGTTTAACAACCTCATGTGGATTCTATAAGTCTAGTGGTTGTATCGAGCATTGACAGGTTGATCTTTTGGTGCAATGGCAACCCTAGCTTGTAACATATGTGTATTCAGAGAAAGAAGAAAACTATGAGAGCATAAGTTATTGTTCAAATATTCATGAGCCTGTTGAGGTTTCAGATTTGAATAATATAGATCATCTTGTTGTCTTTATCACTCCACAAAGTGTTTGCAACCAAGGTTATGAAACTATGTTGCAACATATTGCAACACTTTATGATCAACATGATAAAGGTCATGATGCAGATGCAAGTTATTGTAATGACAAAATAAATGTGCACAAAGTTATGAGGACTGCAGATTTAATGCATGCATCAGATTGGGACAATGTTTACAGCATGGGAGATGAACCCAAGGAAAATGAAAATGAAGGAGAAGGTTCACTAAGTAGTGAACAAATCTCACAACTCTTAGCTACTAATCTTAAGAGGTATACATCCAAAAATGTCCCCAATCTCTCATACCCAGTCAGTATATGTTTTGATACTGATGATGTTCTTAAGGGTCTGAGATATGATACATATGCTATTTCTTTCCCTACATTTGATTTGACTAATAGACAAGATGAAAATGCATATACGGTTGACAAATGTGATAATGTGGATTCATATGTTGATATGAAATTAGAATTTGATATGCACAATGTGGATCTTGGTGTTAAAGAGAAAGACAAATCTGAAGTGGTTTCCTAGATTTGTATTGGTAAATGAACCATTGACAGATGATCATGCATTTTCATGCTTGCAAAAGGCTGATATAAGGTGTAATCAACATGCTAAATTGCAGTCATTTTACGAGGAAATGTTCCTCTCTAGTGTGCAAGCCTGCATTATGGATGAGTGTTTTCCATTTATGCAAACAAGCAATCAGCATGTGCCTAATGTTCCCAGTGAGCAGATGGAGCTGGGTTACTTTTCTTTTCAGCTGGAAAATAATTGTAAATAATATGACAATTATGTGTCATTTGATGATCAACATTTAGAGGAGGGTTTTGTTTTTCAAAGATTGAATGATTACCAGCATGCTGATTATCTTTTATGTGATGAGCTGATGATAAGTTGCAGAGTTTGTGATCAGGCAAATGTAAATGAAACTACTAGCTTACCCTTGATTCATGGAAATGAGAATCATGTGTTTGACAGGGGTATGCATTGACTCCAAGTTTGATGCCCCAGGGCCATATGTAAATAAATTCTATTGTACAGTCACTTTGCTTTCAGTTGTGTGGTTTTCATTAAGGAGCCCTGCTGTTTGGGTGGAATAAGGAAGCCCTGTTTTGGAAAGTGAAGCTCATTAAAGAATTTTTAAAGAAGAGATGTGTCCTATTCCCTGGGTGATCTACTCTACTAAATATTTTTTGATTCTTGTGTTGATCTCACAATCAACCATCCCCAGTCATAGCCTTTGTTGGGACTCATGAAATTTTGATGAATTTGGGAGGACCATTCCAATATTTTTTCATCTGCACTTCCTCGTGGCGTGTTTGTGACAGCTTTTTGAATTTTTGCCTTATCAACAAAAGCTACCCCGATGACATGACGAGAAAGCATGGGCTCAAAGCAGTTGTATCAGGCATCAAGTGGAGAGGTTTAATGTTATATCAATGACTCGATGGAAAGTGCAAAGCAGTGGAGGTAGACAACAGTGATAATAGCCATCGGAATAGAGTGATGTAATGCTACCCGATGACCCAATGGAACATCATGAAGAGGAGGAAGATAGCATCGGCCATCAGGCTAACACATTTGGAGGGATCCCAGTGACCCGATGGAAAGGCCAAGGTATGAAGTCCATTTATCCCACATTGGCCACGGGGAGGAGCATTTTTGTATTTAATAGCCAGGTCGCCTATATCCTTAGTGTCAAACTTATGAGCTTTTGAAAAAGTGGTTGCTTAGCATTGGTGGGTCCCCCACGTGCATGTGCATCTCAGAGCAGCTAAATTTTGTAGTAAAAGGGGTCAGTAAAAAACCAAGCAAATAGCTGAGATTCAGTGGCAGATCTGAGGAAGATCAATGGTGGAGTGGAATTTTGGGGCTATCCATGACTATCGTTGTACCGCGGTTGTGAAGTGCCAGGAATGAATACCCTAACGATATGTGGCATGTCCAGGTGGCAGGTCCAATTGGTAAGACAGGTAGATCCGTGAGCAGGTCGTAAGCTGACACGTGGAATCTGGGAGCATATCAACCAAGGTAAAGGTCGAGCAGATCAGGAAGATCAAGCAGTGATCCGAGGAAGATCAATGGTTGTTGCTAAACTGCAAGAAAGGCCTCGGTCTAGTGGAGGGTATGGCTTAAGGTGATGTGGCGATTAAGGTGGCACCCAGTTGAATCTAAAAGAAAATCACAAGGTGCCACATAGTGACACACAACAGATAAGGTGGAAGATCCAGTGGTGATGACACAACAAACCAAGGTGACTTATCAAGTAGACCGTGGCTTCAATGGATCTCAAAGGGGACTCACCGAAGGCATTAGTTTCATCGAAATGAGGATATCGATGACAATAAGGTTTCGATGAGACAAGAAAATAGCTAGCTGAAGAGGAAGTTTGGGAGAAAGAATGACATTCAACAGAACCAAAGATGACTTGGCGGTCCAGGTGGGTCAGGTGGCAAACCAGAGGTTGACGCGTGGCAAACTTGACAAATAGGTGGTGCCAAGGTAGATCTCAGAATGAATCAGGGGGTGCCAAGTGGCGTCACATGACAAAGAAGGGAGAAGATTAGCTAAGGTAATGTCCTAGTGGGCTAAGAAGATCTGACGGTTGGGCGAGATGATCCGATAGTTGTCACCTTGGCGTGATGAGAAGATGATCGCCAAATATCACCTACGACTTGGCAACAAAGCATGTGCAGAAGAGGGTGAAGCAGCCTAGGCGTTAAGGATTGAGCAAGTTGAGGGAAAATCTATGGTCGTCACTATATCTCAAGATGAAGATGCTCATTGGTTATCCCTTGCGACATAACAACCAATGAGGTGGCAGTTGAGGTGGCCATTTAGATGGATCCAAAGGCAAATCAGAATGTGCCACATGTTGGGCTTGCTAGAAGAGAAAGTGGCCCAGCTGAGGTAAAGGTCAGGCAAGTCAAGGCCGATCAATGGTGATCCAAGATAGATCAATGCCTATCACCAAGTTGCAACAAAAAGATGCTCGATGGCTAAGAGGTACGACTTGGCAACTAAGCGGTGGAACCCGTAGAAAGAGAAGTTCAGAGGAAATAATGAGAAAGAATTTTTGAGGGAGATCAATAGTGGTCAGTGATCTGCAGTCTAAAGATGCACAATGAATATCCATTGTGGATTAGAGACAAGGAAGAAACAAAGAAGAATAACCAAGGTCGACCCAGGTCAGAGGGTAGGTCTGGCCTTTCTCAAGTGGCAGGACAGGTGGAGTCCAGAGGGACTCCAAGGCCAATCCAGAGGTGAAATATGGCAGAGATCTATAGACGAAAGTCAAAATTTAAAATATAATTTCAGACTTTGGTGAAAAGGTAGAAACTTAAATGACCGACCTGTAGAGGGATTGATCACTAAGGGATTATTATTTTGCCCTAATATAGTCATTTTATATATCATTGGAAAGCTCTTGATCCAAGGAATCCATTTCTATAGTCAAGTATAACCCATGGAAAATAAGTTTTGGGCAGTTACCTCGGGATCTCAGAATTCATTGCTCAGTTAGAAATATTAGATTTTTCTACAGTCTAAGTGTGTGAGTGGTTAATGCTAAAGGATAGGGCAGTTACCATTGTCAGGAATGAAATTTGATTTTGTCCTCCCTTCCATCTTATTTGGGGGTTTTCTCATTTTGTAGGGTCTAGATTTTTGCGAGCAGGGATCTATAATCTTGGTTTCCATTCCTATGAGTCTTTTTCTAGAGTTTTGTATAGCAATGTCCTTTTTTTTAAGTAATAGAGTATCTTCTTGTTGTAGAAGTTTTATGTTGCATGTCACATATATGTAAGGCATATATATAGTTTATTCCATTGTCTCTAGACCTTCTCCTAGTTTCAATGAATCTAGTATTCAAGCGAGTTTGGGTTTGTCCTCTCAAAGTGGGAGTGTAATGGGTGTTCTTAGGTACTCTTCAAGAGAAAGTTTAAATTCTATGAATAATCATTTTAGATTTAGGATAATGTCTCAATATGTATGATCCTCTATTTAAGTTTGGAATGTATTAATGTCAAGCATTAATATAGGGATATGTTTCTCAATAAATTGGATTTGCAATAGAGGTTTTCGTTTGCAGATTGATGAATGACTCCATGCCCTTGGATAAGGCACCAGTCTTGCAGATTCTGGGGGATTCTGAGAGATTTAATTAATCAAATATCCACTTCCTTTATATTTTTATTTTTAGTATGTTCCACCTATCTCATCCTCCAGTCTAGTTGAGATGTCAATGTAGGTCTAGCCCATCTGCAGTAACCTCCTTGTTGTTGAGCCTTTTGAGATTCATCTGCTTTTGTTGATGCCATATGTCTGTAACTGGTTGTATTTTATGCATCAAAGGGTGTCCCCTCCTAGGTCTAGCAAAAACTAAAGTGTAGGAGGATCATTATGATTCTATGTTATATTGTCCAAGCCCTGAAGAATTTCATTGATTGAGATTGGCTATTTCATAGATAGTTGCAAGTGAACTTGGGTTTCTCTTTTTTGAGAAGAATAGTATACATAGAGAAACCAGAAGGGTTTTCATCTGAAGATGGAAGGGATATGGTATGCAGGTTGTAGAAGGCTTTGTATGGGCTGAAACAATTACTAAGAGCTTGGTATGAGAGGTTGCACTCATATCTGCTAGCCCATCTATAGTAACCTCCTTGTTGTTGAGCCTTTTGAGATTCATCTACTTTTGTTGATGCCATATGTCTATAACTGGTTGTATTTTATGCATCAAAGGGTGTCCCCTCCTAGGTCTAGCAAAAATTGAAGTGTAGGAGGATCATTAGGATTCTATGTTATATTGTCCAAACCCTGAAGAATTTCATTGATTGAGATTGGCTATTTCATAGATAGTTGCAAGTGAACTTGGGTTTCTCTTTTTTGAGAAGAATAGTATACATAGAGAAACCAGAAGGGTTTGCATCTGAAGATGGAAGGGATATGGTATGCAGGTTGTAGAAGGCTTTGTATGGGCTAAAACAAGTACTAAGAGCTTGGTATGAGAGGTTACACTCATATCTGCTAAGCATAGGGTTCACAAGAACCAATGATAATAGTAACTTGTATCTGAAGAGTGGAGCTGAAGGAAAACATCTAATTGTTGAAGATGTTTCTAGATGGCATCATCTTTGGGGGAGATGATGAGATGAGAAGAAGCTTTGTAGAACAAATGAAGCAAGAATTTGAGATGTCCATGATTAGTGAGATAAAGTTTTTTATTGGCTTGCAAGTCTCACAACTAAAGAATGGCATCTTCATTAGTCCGACTAAGTACATAAGGTAAATTTTGAAAACTTTTGGAATGGAAGATTGCAAACCTGTTGGAACTCTAATGGTTATAGGTTGAAATCTTTCTAAATATGATGAGGCTGAAGAAGTGAATGAGACACTCTACTGGTCCATGATCGGTAAGTTGCAGTATGTAATACATAGCAGACCAGATATAGCACACGTTGTTAGCTTGGTTGCCATATTTTTTGCAAATCTGAAAGAGACTCACATGGTGGTAGTCAAAAGAATATTTAGATACCTCAAGGGGACTGATGAGTATGGTCTCTAGTATCCACATAAGGGAGACTTCAGTTCAAGTGTCTTCATTGATTCATATTGGGCAGAGAACATTGATGATAGAAAGAGAACTAGTGGAGGTGCATTCTTTCTTGGAGACATGATTGTATCTTGGACAAACAAGAAACAAAACTGCATATCTCAATCCACAACTGAGGCTAAGTATGTAGTTGCTGCAATCAACTGCACACATATAGTTTGGATTAAGCAATTGTTGGAAGGTATCCAAGAAAAAGTGGTTGGATCGATAGTGATTCATTGTGACAACACTAGTACCATTGACATATACAAGAATCTGGTGATGCACTCCAAAACGAAGTATATAGCCATCAAATATCACTATCTAAGGGAACAAGTTCAAGAAAAGGAAGTGATGTTGGAATATATACCAACAAAAGAGAAGGTGGCTGATATCTTCACCAAGCCACTACGGAGAGACACCTTTGACTATCTCAGAGGTAAGTTGGGGGTTGTCCCCCTACATGCAATAAAGTAAGAAAAAATGGCTCTACATCAATCTGGTATGATTTCAATTTTTTCTTCTAAGTCTAGATTGGTAAGTATGGACTACTTTGGTTAGGGGGAGTAGTCTTGTAAGTTTACTAAAATGAATGTTTGGCCTTGTTGTCAAAGGGGGAGATATGATTATAGTGTTAGAGCATTGGTAAGTAGTGACTAAGATGAAGTTGTTGTATTAGAGTATTACCACTGATAGGGGAAGATATTCATTACTCAGGGCAGAAGTAATGATTGAACTAGTACAAAGATGAAGGAAGAAGAAGAACACGCAACTGATTAGACAGATTTTGAAGTGTTTGCAGATTCTGAAGTGTTTGCCATCAATACCAAAGGGGGAGATTGTTGGATTATTGGCATTGACAAAACTAGTCAATCTAGAGAACTGGTATATGCACTAAGATTTGTCATTGATGTCTAAAACTAACTAATGAAGACACTAGCCGGTGTGGTGGTATCGGTAGAGTGATGTTTTATCAATAAGAAAAGGTGATGACTTACAAACACATGGAAACAAAATTGGTAACAAATGACCAAAAGTTCAATCAGCTTAAGGAAAGATAGACTAAGCCAACCGGTTTGTCATTCAAGAGGATCGGTCACTCTAATGATGATGAAGTCACAAAAGGTGAATTGAGTAAGAAAAATTGAGGTTGTATGAAAACCAAAACCTCATTGGTAAATAGGGGAAGAGACTTGATGCTAGCACAACAAACTAAAAATCAAAGGATGAATCGGTAATATAGAAATGCAATGGCATACCAGTGCACTGGTATGACAAAAGGAAGACCGGTGATCATCATAAATATCAGAGCAGTGATCGATTATTTAGTTGTGGTGGAAAAAGATGAGCTAGTGAGCTTGTGTCTATGCTAAATCACATGTTGGTAAGGTCAAGTTCAGTTATCATGTAGTCTAGCATGATTACTTGTGGATTTTTTGGTTCACACTTAATTGACTGAACACGACTCAGAAGTTACTATCTTTGGAAGATGTGGTGGTAGAGTTTGTTGAACACTTGGCGAAAATGTTGTAAGTTGGAAAAAGAAAGAGTGGGAGATTTTGAATTTGAAATCTTCCAAAATCCATGATTGCTTTGATTGAGGGTTCACCTGAAAGTGTCGACAGAAAATGTATAAAGAGTTTGTGAATTCATTCAAAAAGATTTGATTGTGAAATTTGCAACAAGTAGATCTTGTTGAAGGTGATCCAAAGTGAAGAGAAGAGAGAGAGGAAGTGCTAAGAGGTTTTAGAAGAGTAGAGTGTGTTTGAGGTAGATTGACTAAGTGCAGAGTCGAGAGATGGAGAATAGACAAAGTGCAGAGCCGAAGGTCAGAGAACTGGTAGAGTACAAAGTCGAAGGTCAGAGGATTGGCAGAGTGCAGTGCCGAGGGATAGGCGACCTACTGAGTAAAGAACCAAAGATGAAAAAGGAAAACCGATGTTGTGCAAATAAGACATAATAGTTGTGGATTGAGTGTGATGCATATTGAGATATGATCAAGCTATCAGTAGCTAATTCAGTAGATCATCCATCGGTTGCTTTCTAACCATTGTAACATAAATCCCTTAACTAGATGGACTTTATCAGGTCCCTTTCATAGAATCCCTTAACCAGGTGACATCTTAATTGATGTGCTTAAGTCCTTTAACCAAGATAAATTGAACAGGGTAAAGGCACTAACCGGCCTTGAGAAAAATCCCTTAACCGGGTGGCACCTAAGAATGTCTTTGTAATCTCCTAACAGGAATGGCTCCTCACCAGGCGTACTTCAGAAGAGTACAAGTTTTGTGAGTTCCTACTCACACCATGGTTTTATCCCATTTGGGTTTCCACGAGACAACTTCTTGGTGTCACTTTCAACTTTTCATGCTTGCATATTTTACTTCAGTGATTAAGTATACTGTTGAATATTAGATGAATTCAGATTTAAGTTAAAAGTTTAATTGTGAAAATTTGATCAAGTGTTGATTCACCCCTTCCCTCTCAACACCGGTTGGGACTAACATGAAGATGGACAAGTTGTAAGGACCAAAGCTAGATTGGTTTTTAAAGGATATTCTCAGAAGGAAGGAATTGATTATGGTGAAACTTTTGCACTTGTGGCTAGGATTCAACCTGTAAGATTATTTCTTGCCTATGTTGCACATAAAAACTACAAGGTTTATCAGATGGATGTTAAGTGTGCCTTTTTGAATGGGGATCCTGATGAGGAAGTTTACATTGAGAAACCTAATGGTTTTTTACTTTTAGATGATAAAAACATGGTTTGTAGGTTAAGGAAAGCTTTATATGGATTGAAACGGGCACCTAGAGCTTGGTATGCATGGTTAGATAAATATATTTTGAAGCTTGGTTTCACTAAAGGTAATGCTAATAGTAATCTATATTATAACATCACTGATAATGATATACTGATTATTTAAGTTTTTTTTTATGACATTATTTTTGGAGGTGAAGATAAGTTGTGCATGGAATTTTCTAAAAATATGAAGAAAGAATTTGAAATATCTATAATTGGGGAAATGAAATTTTTCTTAGGCTTGTAGATTACTTAGATGGATAAAGGTATTTTCATTTGTCAAACTAAGTATGCTAGGGAATTATTGAATAAATTTGGTATGGAAGACTCTAAACCGGTCAGTACTTCTATGGTTACAACTGATAAATTGACAAGGAAAGATGAATCTCCACCGATAAATCCTACAAGATACAAGTCTATGATTGGAGGTCTTCTATATTTGACTCAAACTAGGCCTGACATAATGAATGTTGTTTGTATTGCATCAAGATATCAGAGTGGTCCTAGAGAAAATCATGAGAGTACGGTGAAAATAATTTTTAGATACTTGCAAGGTACATCTCAATATGGTTTTTTGTATACTAAGGATGATGACTTTACTTTATGTGCATATATAGATGCAGATTGGGAAGGTGATGTTGATGACTAGAAAAGTACTTTTGGTGGAGCTTTCTTTCTTAGAAAGAAGTTGGTTTCATCGCTCAACAAGAAACAATAATGTACTTCTTTATCTACTATTGAAGTTGAGTATGTTGTTGCTGCTACTAATTATACACAAGTTTTATGGATGAAGAAAATGTTGAAGGATATGTATCAAGTATAAATTTTTGAAGGAGAAGTTGGAAGAAAATGAGGTTGGACTGATTTATGTGAACACTAAAGAGTAGATTGTAGACATTTTCACTAAACCTTTTCCTAAATAATCATTAGAGTAACTTAGAGATAGATTAGGGGTTTCTACCCCTCTGGCAGAGAACTGGTTGATGTTTTTTGGCATCTGTCCAGTATGCATTATCAGAGATATTATTCATTCTAGAATGATGTTGGGATGTTACTGCTCAAGGGGAGTAGTTAGCCTTGTGATTTAGTGGTTTTTGGTTTTTTATTTGATATTTTTGTCAGATTTTTGGCATTGATGTCAAAGGGAGAGAGATATTCATGTAAAAATCTTAAGGGATATATACATTAGTGGGAGTATATTTCAGAACTTCATTGCTATATCTTTGTATAAATTTGTTTGGCATTTCTTGGTACTTAGATGTTTTTCATATCTAGTGTTGCCATCAATGTCAAAGGGGGAGATTGTTGGCCATTTGGAGGAATTGATTATGTGTTCCATTGATTTTTTGTCATTGATGTTGACACTAGCTATTTTGGTTTCTTTACTGGTATTCATCTAGTCCCGGTAGGCTGTTTGGTTTCTGGTTGGATTGGATCATCATGCTCTAGTATGTTTGGGTTATGGAATTGGCTTATTCATGCTACTCAGATTCATTTTCAGTTAGTTGGTTTTGATTTGGTGATCGTATGTTATCATGTATGCTAGCAAGCTTGGTTTGTTGTTCCAATGAGGGTTTCCCCAGTAGAGCTTTTTTTGAAGATCTTTGATGATATGCATAAGTGGTGTTGGTGCGGCTTCTAGTGAAGATTCAGGATGTTGATGGTGATCATGTTCAATACCTGGTTAATTGGGATCATTTCTTTAGCCTGTGTGCACCTAAATTGGGTCTCGGTATTGTCTAGGTTATGGACTAACTTAATGTAATGTGTGCATTGGACCTCTCAATGTGTTTCTAAGATGTCTTATGGGTTGGACATTATTTGTTTGGTCTTTGGCCAAGAAATTTTGTAATTATGTAATTGTTTTATTGTTTGGTGACCAACCTTATTGTTTATGGTTGAGGGTTTGTATATATATGATGTAAGATCTCATTGTAGATCATATGGGAATGGGATATGGATATGTAATGATCGAATAATGTAATAATAATTCAAGCAAAGGATTTGGTCGATCATTGGTGATTGAGTTGGGTTTATGTAAGAGGATTTAGTCCTCTAGTATTGAGCTTAACCAGAACTGTATGGAGGCATAGGAGATGCTATCTTTGTAGTTCATTCTTTCTTCTAGATTATAGTCTGGATTTATATGTAGTCAGTGAGACTCCTTTTGTGATGAGCAGTATGCTCTAGGCTATTGGCCTTCCTGCAAGTGCAACCCCCCCTCTATTGTAATCACATACTTACTACAAAAGTATTATCTGATTGTGGGTAGGCTTCCCACCATGGTTTTTCCCTTTACCAGGTTTTCCACATACAAATCCTGGTGTCATGTGGATGGTATTTATTCTTTGATTATTGTTTATGCTTAATTGGTTTATTGTCTATTTCGGTATTTGGTTTATGCATTTTGGTATTAATCTTTTGGGTTCTGTTATTAAAGATTTAATTGCTTAAGGTTCTAGTAATCTGTGACAACTGATTCACCCCCCCTCCCAGTTGTCTTCTAGTTATTTGAACTGTCTAATAAAAGAATCCCTTCATCTCCATGTCATGATCCCAATTCATCTCACACTCCTGATCCTCCACATAATCTTGATCCCCACATGAAACTAATCCTCATCTGGATCCCATCACTCACATCCAAGTTGGTTGTCTTCAAGCATCTACAACTCCTTCCACCTTCCATTTCCCTCAAAATGGACTCGCATCTTGTTTACAAAATCATAAGTATCCTATTGGGAAAATAAATGCTCAAGATGTTGGTACATCTCCTATTACTCCTAAATCCAAAATCCCTTCATATAAATCAAAATCCCACCATCTCTCTATTGGAATCCGAGAACATTGAGAAGGGGGTGAATCAGTGTTCTCCTGGTATGATTAATTTTAACCTTATAAGAACAAAAACTTAGTAACCAGTATGCATAAAAGAAAATAACAACAAGTAATAATGTAACCACAAAGATCAACACCATAACATAGAGGTTTATATGTGGAAAATGTCAAAGAGGAAAAACCACAGTTGGATTGGTGACCCACAATATCTATCCACTGATCAAATGAATAAATATTACATATTAGGGGCCTACACATGCAGGAAGGTACACTACTTAGAGCGCATTTCTCATCACAAAAGGAGCCTCACTAACTACAAGAAATCTTTGGACTACAATTTGGAAAGATGATTGAACTTCTTAAATAGTGTCTCTTATGCCTAAGTATTGTTCTGGTTAATCTCAATACCAGAGGTCTTAAACCTCTTACACAAACCCAATTCAATCACCTATGATCATCCAAAACCTCTGCATATGATTACAACTTTATTCGCATGCAGATAATCCAATAACCATAACCTTGACATGATCTACAAAGAGATCTTACATCATATTTATACAAAGCCTGGACCTAAACAATTAGGTCGGCCACCTAAAAGATAATACAATAAATCTATTACATAAACCCGCAAACCAATGATAACCCAAGTCAACCTGAGGCTGAAACAACATTATCCAATCAATAAATCCAACCGGTAATGCATCGAGAGAATCCACCAACACGTTAAACAAACTGGTCCATAACCTAGAAGTCAATAACACAAAATAGCACCAGACCTAAAATAGATCGTCATAAGCCAAATACAACACCACCGATCAACTGGAACATGAACATGATAACCATCAACATCTTGAGAACCTTCTAGAAGCCACACCAACACCACTTATCAAATCCATCAAAAGATCTTCAACAAAGCTCTACCAATAAAACCCTTACTGATAACCAAAAGGCCTACTATAACATATGATATCTTCCAGATCACCGAATCCCAAGCCAACTGAATATGACACACATTTGAACCACGTGAATGACCAAACCAAACCATTTCCACCAATCTAAACATACCAGAGACTAATCTCCTGATCATCATCACAATCCAACTAGTCTACTGGAACCTGGCAGATAACCAATGAAGCTAGTGTTGACATTAATGACAAACATAAATGCAACACATAATCAATTCCTTCATATTGACCACACCCTCATCTCCCACATCCATCTTAGGATCCTATATTCCAAAGCTAAATACTCCATCCCTTCCATCTATTTTGGGTCATTATATCCCTCCATTCATGACCCCATCACCTCAAATAATCCCTAAGAAAGATAAACAAAGGTGCACATCCTTGAATCCCTCCCAA